>NC_135831.1:11566044-11866044 GCF_964213995.1 Mustelus asterias | reverse complement strand
GCTCTCTCTTCCCCGAATCTGCTCTGATGAAATTCCCCGGGGTCAGTATGTTAAAGATCCCAGAAGAAATATGCAGTTTCAGGCTCGAAGAACCAATCAGCAGCAACGCGCATATTATTGACGCTGCTTGGAAGATTCAGGCCCATTTATACTTTAAAATCCCATTTTTATTTTAATAATTAACTTAGAGTTAACATAAACTCTCAAATGATCCTCTCCAGATTCCTGCTGTTCAGTATCAGGCGGCGGAGAGTGTTGACAGATTGGTCTGTGACTCTACAGTGAGGGGGTCAGACAGGCGTTTTTATGGAAGAAGTCGAGAAACACGGATGGTGATTTGCCTCCCTGGTGCCGGGATGAGGGATGTTTCTGAACGTCTCCAAGAAATCCTGAAGTGGGAGGGAGAGGAGCCAGAGGTCGTGGTGCATGCTGGTACCACTGACATAGGCAGGAAAGGGGAAGGGATTATGAAAAGAGAATATAGGAAGTTATGCAGGGAGTTAAGAAGAAGCAACGCAAAGACAGTGCCACAAGACAGTGAGGGAAGGAACGAAATAAGGTGGAGGATAAATGCGTGGCTGAGGGATTGGAGCATGGGTCAGGGATTCAGGCTCCTGGATTATTGGGTCCACTTTGGGGGCAGGTGCGACCTTTACAAAAAGGACGGGTTTCACTGAAATCCCTTGGGGACCAATATCCTGGCGGGAAGATTTGCTAAGGCTACTGGGGAGTGTTCAAACTTGAATGGTTGGTGGCGGGGTTTAAAAATGAGGTGACTCGGAGAGAGGAGGTTAGCTTAAAAATAACAGGGGCTTGTAGACAGTGTGAGAGGAAGGATAGACAGGTGATGGAGAAGGGAAGTGCTTAGACCGAGGGCTTGAGATGTGTGTATTTTAATGCAAGGAGTGTACTGAACAATATGGATGAGCTTGGAGCATGGATCAGTCCTTGGAAACGTGATGTGTTGGCCATTCAGAGACTGGGTTAGCTCAGGGACAGGACTGGGTACTTCAAGTGCCGGGATTCAGATGTTTCAGTAGGGACAGGGAAGCAGGCAAAAGAGGTGGGCGACTGACACTGTTGATTAGGAATAGTGTCACGGCTATAGAAAAGATGGATGCCACAGAATGATTGTCTACGGAATCTCTGTGGGTGGAGGTTCGCAACAGGAAGGGGTCAGTAACATTACTGGGTGTTTTCTATAGGCTGCCCAATAGTAGCAGGGACGTGGAGGAGCAGTTTGGGAAGCAGGTCCTGGAGAGATGTGATGATAACAGAGCGGTCGTGATGGGAGATTTTAATTTCCCATATATCGATTGGGATATCCCTAGGGTAAGGGGTTTAAATGGGGAGGAGTTTGTTAGATGTGTTCAGGACGGCTTCCTGACACAGTATGTGGATAAACCTACAAGAGGAGAGGCTGTATTTGATTTGGTAGAAGGGAATGAACTTGGGGAGGTGTCAGATCTCTCAGTGGGAGACCATTTTGGGGATAGTGATCATAACTCTATCTCCTTTACATTAGCATTTGAGAGAGATAGGACCAGTCAAGCGAGGAAAGTGTTTATTTGGAGTCAGGGCAATTATGAAGCTATTAGACAGGAAATTAGACGCATAACTTGGAAGGAGGTTTTCTCAGGGAAATGTACAGAAGAAATGTGGCAAAGTTTCAAGGAAAGTTTGTCTGGAGCTCTGCACAGCAGCGTTCCAATTACACAGGGGAGTTATGGTGGGTTACAGGCACCATGGTGCACGAAAGCTGCAACGAGTTTAGTCAAAAAGAAAAGAAAGCCGACAAAAGATTCTGAGAGCTGGGTAATGTTAGACATCGAGAAGAGTATACGGCTAGTAGGAAGGAACTTAAGAGGGAAATTAGATGAGCAAGAAGTGGTCATGAGAAGGTCTTGGCAGAAAGGATAAAGGAAAACCCCAAGGCATTCTACAAGTATGTTAAGAGCAAGAAGATAAGATGTGAAGGAGTAGTACCTCTCAAATGTGACGGTGGGAAAGTCTGTATCGAACCGATAGACATAGCAGAGGTACTCAATGAATACTTTACTTCAGTGTTCACAGTGGAAAAGGATCTTGGTAGTTGCAGTGCAGACTTGCAGTGGACTGATAATTTTGAGTCTGTGGAAAGATGTGTTGGAGCTTTTGAAAACCAGAACTCGAGAGCACAGCCTCAAAATAAAGGGGGGGGGGTGGTCAGTTTAGGACAGAGTTGAGGAGGAACTTCTTCTCTCAGAAGTGGTGAATCTCTGGAATCTCTACCCACTGAAGTGGTGGAGGCTACCTCGTTGAATATGTTTAAGTCACGGATAGATGGATTTCTGATCGGTAGGGGAATTAAGGGTTATGGGGAATAGGCAGGTAAGTGGAACTGATTCACTTCAGATCAGCCATGATCTTATTGAATGGCGGGGCAGGCTCGAGGGGCAAGATGGCCTACTCCTGCTCCTATTTCTTATGTTCTTATGTTCTTGAAAGCATCAAGGTAGATAAGTCACCGGGACAGAATGGGTTGTGCCCCAGGTTACACTGGGAGGCAAGGGAAGAGATTGCTGAGCCTCTGGCGATCATCATTGCGTCATCAATGGAGACAGGAGAGGGTCCGGAGGATTGGAGGATTGCGGATGTGGTTTCGATTTTCAAGAAAGGGAGAAGAGATAGCCCTGGAAATTATAAACCAGTGAGTCTAACCTCAGTGCTTGGTAAGATAATGGAGAAGATCCTGAGAGGCAGGATTTATGAACACCTGGAGAGGAATAACCTGTGGGGCCGAAGGGCCTGTTTTGTGCTGTAGTTTTTCTAATGGCAAGATCAGAAATAGCCAGCATGGCTTTGTCCAAGGCAGAACATGCCTTACGAGCCTACCTGAATTTTTTGAAAATGTAACGAGACACATAGACGTGGGAAGAGCTGTAGATGTAGTTTATATTGGTTTCAGCAAGGCGTTTGATAAGGTGCCCCATGCAAGGCTTATTGAGAAGGTGAAGGGGCACTGGATACAAGCGGACATTGCTTTGTGGATTCAGAACTGGCTTGCCCACAGAAGGCAAAGAGTGGTTGTAGATGGGTCTTTTTCAGCATAGAGGTCGGTCACCAGAGGAGTGCCCCAGGGATTTCTTCATAGAAATCATAGAAACCCTGCAGTACAGAAAGAGGCCATTCGGCCCATCGAGTCTGCACCGACCACAATCCCACCCAGGCCCTACCCCCATATCCCTACATATTTACCCACTAATCCCTCCAACCTACGCATCCCAGGATACTAAGGGGCAATTTAGCATGGCCAATCAAACTAACCCGCACATCTTTGGACTGTGGGAGGAAACCGGAGCACCCGGAGGAAACCCACGCAGACACGAGGAGAATGTGCAAACTCCAAACAGACAGTGACCCAAGCCGCGAATCGAACCCAGGTCCCTGGAGCTGTGAAGCAGCAGTGCTAACCACTGTGCTACCGTGCCGCCCCACGTTCTGGGACCCTTGCTATTGTGAATTTTAACAATCACCAGGACGAGGAAGTGGAAGGATGAGTTGGCAAGTTTGCTGTTGACACAAAGGTTGGTGGTGTTGTGGATAGTGTAGAGGGATGTCAGCAGTTGCAATGAGACACAGATAAGATGCAAGACTGGGCGGAGAAGTGGCAGATGGACTTCAACCCAGATAAGTGTGTGGTGGTCCATTTTGGGTGGTCGAATAGGATGGAAGAATATAATATTAACGGTAAGATGCTTGGCAGTGTGGAAGATCAGAAGGATCTTGGGGTCCGGATTCATAGGACGCTCAACGCAGCGTCGCAGGTAGAGGCTGTGGTTATGAAGGCGTATTGCTGGCCTTCATCAATAGAGGAATTGAGTTTAGAAATCGGGAGATAATGCTGCAGCTGTATAGGACCCTGGTCAGACCCCACCTGGACTACTGTGCCCAGTCCTGGTCGCCTCATTGCAGAAAGGATGTGGAAGCCATAAAAACTGTGCAGAGAAGATTTACAAGGATGTTGCCTTGATTAGGTGGCATGCCGTATGAGGTTAGGTTGAGAGAGCGAGGTATTTTCTCCTTGCAGAGGCGAAGGATGTGAGGTGACCTGATAGATGTGTTTAAGATGTTGAGAGGTATTGATAGAATGGATTCTCAGAGGCTTTTAACCAGGGCTGAAATGGTTGCCACAAGAGGTAACAGGTTTAGGGTGCTGGGGAGTAGGTACAGAGGAGATGTTAGGGGAAGGTTTTACACTCAGAGGGTGGTGGGTGCGGGGAATCGGCTGCCGGTAGTGTTGGTGGAGGCGGATTCGATAAGGTTTTTTAAGAGACTTTTGGATAGGTTCATGGAAGTTAGTAAGATAGAGGGTAATAGGTAAGCCTAGTAGGTAGAGACATGTTCAGCGCAACTTGTGTGCCGAAGGACCTTTTTGTGCTGTAGCTTTTCTATGTTCTATGTTCTATCCTCTCACCTGGCCTTGAGTCTGTAATCTCTGCCCAATAGTTCTTTCAGTTATTACAATCTTTTCCTTATATCAATAATTCTGCCCTATACCTCTCTCAATTATTACAGTCTGGGCCTTATATCTGTAAACTCTGTCCTTAACCTCTGTCAGTCATTACTTTCTGGGCCTTGTATTAGTCAGCTTTGCCACAATCCTCTCTGAGTTATTAAATTCTGGGCCATGTTTCAGTTAGCCCTGCTCTAAGCCTCCTTCAGTTATAACAATCTAGGCATTGTAACAGTGAGCTCTGCCCTAAAACTCTCCCAATTACTATAGACTGGGCATAGTATCTGTAAGCTATGGCTTTAACCTCTCTCAGATATTTCAATGTGGGCCTTGCATCAGTCAACTCTGCCCTATATATCTCTAACCTATTACAATCTGTGCCCTTAACCTCTCCCTATTATTGCGATCTGTGCCTTGTATCAATAATGTCTGCACTAAATCTCTCTCAGTTATTGCAATCTGGGCCATGTATCAGTAATCTCTGGCCTGAATGTCCCTCAGTTACTGCAATCTGGCCCTGGTTCAGTAATCTCTGCCCTTAACCTCTCTATTATTACAATCTGGGCCTTGTGTCAGTAATCTCTGCGCTAAACCTCTCTCATTCATTACAAAATTGGCCTTGCATCAGTTATCTCTGCCCTATTCCTCTCACAGTTATTCCAGTCTTGCCCTTGTATGAGTAAATTCTGCTCTAAAACTCTCTCAGTTTTTACAGTGTTGACCATGTAGCGTGAGTTCTTCATGAAGCCACTCTCAGTTATTGCAATCTGGGCCTTCTATCAGGAGTGTCTGCCCCAAACCTCTCTCAGTTATTACAATATGGCCCCGGTATCAGTAAACACTGCCTTAAATCTCTGTAAGGTATTGCAATCTGGGCCTTGTATCAAAAATCTCTGCCTAAACCTCTCACAGTTATTACAATATTTTGAGGAGTTAACTAAATGTGTTGATGAAGGTCGGGCCGTTGATGTCATATACATGGATTTTAGTAAGGCGTTTGATCAGGTCCCCCATGGTCAGCTTATGATGAAAGTAAGGATATTGGGAAAGTTGGCCGATTGGACAGGTAACTGGCTATCTGATCGAAGAGAGAGGGTGGTGGTGGATGGAAAATTGTCGGACTGGAGGCAGGTTGCAAGCAGAGTGCCACAGGGATCCTTACTTGGTCCTCTGCTCTTTGTGATTTTTATTAATGACTTAGAGGAGGGGGCTGAAGGGTGGATCAGTAAATTTGTTGATGACACCAAGATTGTTGGAGAGTGGATGAGGTGGAGGGCTGTTGTAGGCTGCAAAGCGTCATGGATAGGATGCAAAGCTGGGCTGAAAAATGGCAAATGGCGTTGAACCCTGATAAATGTGAGGTGATTCATGTTGGTAGGACTAATTTAAATGTGGATTTCAGGGTCAAAGGTAGGGTTCAGAAGACTGTGGAGAAACAGAGAGATCTTGGGGTCCATATCCACAGATCTCTAAAGGTTGCCACTCAAGTGGATAGAGCTGTGAAGAAGGCCTATAGTGTGTTAGCTTTTATTAACAGGGGGTTGGAGTTTAAGAGCCGTGGGGTTATGCTGCAACTGTACAGGACCTTGGTGAGACCACATTTGGAATATTGTGTGCAGTTCAGGTCACCTCAGTCTAAGAAGGATGTGGAAGTGCTGGAAAGAGTGCAGAGGAGATTTACCAGGATGCTGCCTGGTTTGGAGAGTAGGTCTTATGAGGAAAGGTTGAGGGAGCTAGGGCTGTTCTCTCTGGAGGGGAGGAGGCTGAGGGGAAACTTAATAGAGGTTTATAAAATGATGAAGGGGACAGATAGAGTGAACGTTCAAAGACTATTTCCTCGGGTGGATGGAGCTATTACAAGGGTGCATAACTATACGGTTCATGGTGGGAGATATAGGAAGGATATCAGAGGTAGGTTCTTTATGTAGGGAGTGATTGGGGTGTGGAATGGACTGCCTGCAGTGATAGTGGAGTCAGACACTTTAGGAACATTTAAGCGGTTATTGGATAGGCACATGGAGCACACCAGGATGATAAGGAGTGGGATAGCTTGATCTTGGTTTCAGACAAAGCTCGGCACAACATCGTGGGCCGAAGGGCCTTTTCTGTGCTGTACTGTTCTATGTTCTATGTTCTGTATTCTATGTTTATCTTCTTGCTCTTGACATACTTGTAGAATGCCTTGGGGTTTTCCATCATCCTGTCTGCCAAGGACTTCTCATGACCCCTTCTTGCTATTCAAATTTCCCTCTTAATTTCCTTCCTACTAGTCTCATACTCTTCCAGATTTCTAACATTACCTAGCTCCCTGAACCTTTTGTAGGCTTTTCTTTTCTTCTTGACTACATTCGTTAGAGCTTTCGTGCACCATGGTTCCTGTCACCTATCATAACTCCGCTGTCTCATTGGAACGTTGCTGTGCAGAGCTCCAGACAAATTTTCCTTGAAAATGTGCCACATTTCCTCTGTACATTTCCCTGAGAAATCCTCCTTCCAATTTATGCTTCTAATATCCTGCCTACTGGCCTCATAATTGCCCTTACTCCAAATAAACACCTTCCGACCTTGACTGCTGATATCTCTCTCCAATGCTAATGTAAAGCACATAGAGTTATGATCACTATCCTCAAAATGCTCTCCCACTGAGAGATCTGACACCTGCCCAGGTTCATTCCCTTCTACCAAATCAAGTACAACCTCTCCTCTTGTCGGCCTTTCCACATACTGTGTCAGGAAGCCCTCCTGAACACACCTAACAAACTCCACCCCATCTAATCCCTTTACCCTCTGGATATTCCAATCGATCTTTGGGAAATTAAAATCTCCCATCATGATCACTCTGTTATCATCACATCTCTCCAGGATCTGCTTCGCAATCTGTTCTTCCACATCCCTGCCACTATTGGGCGGCCTGTAGAAAACACCTAGTAATGTTATTGACCCCTTCCTGTTGCGAACCTCCACCTACAGAGATTCCGTGCTCAATTCTTCTTTGGCATCCATCTTTTCTACAGCCGTGACACTATCCCTGATTAACAGTGCCACCCCCCCCCCCCCACCTCTTTTGCCTCCTTCCCTGTCCCTCCTGAAACATCTGAAACCCGGCACTTGAAGTATCCAGTGCTGTCCCTGAGAAAACCAAGTCTCTGTAATGGCATCACATCACACTTCCAAGTAGTGATCCATGCTCTAAGCACGTCCAGGAGGTGGGTAAGAAGGCGTATGGTGTGCTGGCCTTTATCAATCGGGGGATTGAGTTTAGGAGTCCGGAGATTGGGCGGCACGGTAGCACAGTGGTTAGCACTGCTGCTTCACAGCTCCAGGGTCCCGGGTTCGATTCCCGGCTCGGGTCACTGTCTGTGTGGAGTTTGCACATTCTCCTCGTGTCTGCGTGGGTTTCCTCCGGGTGCTCCGGTTTCCTCCCACAGTCCAAAGATGTGCGGGTTAGGTTGATTGGCCAGGTTAAAATTGCCCCTGACATGCGTAGGTTAGAGGGATTAGCGGGTAAATATGTGGGGGTAGGGCCTGGGTGGGATTGTGGTCGGTGCAGACTCGATGGGCCGAATGGCCTCCTTCTGCACTGTAGGGTTTCTAAGTCTAAGATAATGATGCAGCTATATGAGACCCTCATCAGACCCCACTTGGAGTACTGTGCTCAGTTCTGGTCGCCTCATTACAGGAAGGATGTGAAAAATATTGAACGGGTGCAGAGGCGATTTACAAGGGTGTCGCCAGGGTTGAGTGGCATGCCTCATGAGGATAGGCTGAGAGAGCTCGGTTTTTTCTCCTTGGAGAGACGTGGGATGAGAGGAGACCTAATAGAGGTATATAAGATGTTGAGAGGCATATATCGGGTGGACTCTCAGAGGCTTTGTCCCAGGGTGGAAATGGCTGCTACAAGAGAACACAGGTTTAAGTTGCTAGGTGGGGGGTGGGGGGTAGGTACAGGGGAAATGTTTGGGGGAAGTTTTTCACACAGAGGGTGGTGGGCGAGTGGAATCGGCTGCTGTCAGTGGTGGTGGTGGCAAACTGAATGGGGTCTTTTACGAGACTCCTGGATGAGTGCATGGGACTTAATAGGATGGAGGGTTATAGGTAGGCCTAAAAGGTAGGGATATGTTCGGCACAAATTGTGGGGCCGAAGAGCCTGCTTTGTGCTGTAGTTTCTCTCTGTTTCTAACTCAAAAACAGCTTTTAAAGGGACCAAGCACTGCTTTTGCATTTTTAAGGACTGTTATATTTCCGCAAACATTCTTTGTATTTTTACAATCTCAACTTCACAACATTAGTGGGAGCTTTAGCCTGTATCTAACTCCGTGCTGAACCTGTCCTTGCAGTACTTGATGGGAAAAGAGTAGAGGGAGCTTTACTCTGCATCTAACCCAACGCTGTACCTGTCCTGGAAGAGTTTGATGGGGACAGTGTAGTTGGAGCTTTACTCTCGAACGAACCCCGTGCGTGTACCTGTGCTGGGAATGCTAGATGTGGACAGTGTAGTGGGAGATATTTCTGTATCTAACTCCGTGCTGTTCCTGTCTTGGGCGTGTTTGATGTGGACAGTATAGAGGGAGATTGATTCTGTATCGTACCCGATGCTGTGCCTGTCCTGGGAGCCTTTGATTGAGATATTGTAAAGGGTGCTTTACTCTATTTCTAACCAAGAGCTGTGCTTGTCCTGGGAATGTTTGATGGGGTAGAGTGCAGGGACCTTTAATCTGTATCTAATTATGTGCTGAAAGAGCCCTTGGACAGTTTGAGGTGGATACTGTAGTGGTTCATGAAATCTATTTCTAGTCACATGCAGAGAGAACGAGAGAGTGGAAGACAGATGGGGAAAGAGAGTGAGAGAGAGAGACAGACAGAGAGACAGAGAGATAGGGATTGAGAAAGAGATGAAGACAGAATTGGAAGGCAAGGCATAGAACAATGGTTTGAGCATGAGTGACACAGATGGTTTGAGAGCGAAAGGATGTGAGGGAGTGTGACAATGGTGTTAAAGGGACAGAGTGAGACAGATAGGGATGGGACATAGAGAGATACGGAACTGAGTTCCAAGATGGTCATATGGAAGACGGGGCACGAGCGTGGGAGGCTGAGAGACAGGTAGGATGAGAGGGAGATGTGATGTGTCTGAGAGGGAGTTCGTGAGAGAGACAGGCAGGGAAATGGAAAGAGAGTGAGAGAGCAAGAGAGAGAGAGAGAGGGAGAAAGAGAGAGCGAGAGTACGGGGCGGAAAACGCTGAGAGAGGAAGGGGTTAGGTGAGACGGAGAGCTAGAGTGAGATGGAGGAATGGGGTGAGTTATAAAATTCCTGGCATTGCCACTATAATAGGTACAATACACAAAGTTCACTGCAAATGCCGTAACTCCTCCGTAATCATCAGTGTAAATACAGAAGCAAAAAAAAGTGTCGAAAATAATATTGACTGTGTCACTTCAAGTAGAGAAATGCACCCGAATATCACTTTAAATACAGAGACATTCCCCAATGGTCACTGCAAGTACTGAGAGTGTCCCCAGTGATCAATGTAAATACAGACATAGTCCTCGATAATCACTGTAAATACTGCCAGGCTCACCAATGATCACTGTACTTGCTGACAAACTATCCAGTGACCACTGCAGATACTGATACACTCTACAATGATCACTGTAAATAATGACGCACCTCCCAGTTATCACTGTCAATAAAGACACATCCCCAATGATCATTATAAATACTGACAATTGGCCTAATGATCAACGTAAATACCTACACACCTCCCCCCCCCCCCCCCCACCCCTTCCCCCACACCCGTGATCAGTGTAAATATTGACACAAACCCTATTGGTCGCTCTAAATACTAACACACTGCCCATCGATCATGATGCATAGAAACATAGACAAAGAAACATGGAAAATGGGTGCAGGATAGGCCATTCGGCCATTCGAGTCTTGCACCACCATTCTATTGGTTCAGGACTTATCATGCACTTTCAGTATCCCATTCACACTTTCCCTCCATACCCTTGATCCCTTGAGCCACAAGAGGAGTCTGGCACAATCCAGCTCCCACTTGAACACATTTAATGAACTGGCTAGAACAGCTTTCTGTGGGAGAGAATTCCCCAGGTTCGCAATGATCTGAGTGAAGAAGCTCTTCCTTTTCTCAGTCCTAAATGGTTTATCCATTATTCTTGGACTGTAGCCATTCGTTCTGGACTACTCCAACATCGGGAATATTCTTCCTGAATGTAGCATCTCAAGGCCCATCAGGATTTCAGATGCTTCTATGAGATCCTCTCTCGTTCCTCTCAATTGCAGTGAGTTTAAGTCCAGTCGATCCACTCTCTCTTCATATGTCAGTCGTGCAATTCCAGGATTCAGTCTCGTGAAATTTTGCAGGTCTCCCTTGTGGTGATATACACAGGGCCTAGTTTTAAGGCTGGTAAAATTGGATATCCTAAGTTAAAGAATTGGGCACATTGAAATCAAACACAGTCAAACCTCAGGCAGGCCAATTGTACAATACACAAATGTGTCTGGGACTGACCCATCAAACCACCAATCAAAGGTCGTTACACTCTACTTGAGACTTAGCAGGAGATCATGGCACCTCATTGAAATGCATCGGTCTATTGTTAGAAGCCCAGATCGGGCCAAACTTTCTGTCACCAAGAGATCCTGACAACAAATTCAACAACATGGAGTTGGACACCTGCGGGGCGGACCCTGGTGTCCTGGCAGGCAGACATCAAGAAACCCACTGGTTATTGGAAACCCCTCCTGGGACCTCATTGGCCGGAAGCCAGAGAGGTTTCTGGAAAGGCAAGCAGGCTGGGGATAAAGGGACACACTCAGAGGCACACTGCAGCGAAGACTCGATGAGGGAGGCAGTTGTCACCATTCGGAAGACTGACCAGAGAAGGAAGGAAGGAAGAAGCTGCCATCGAGACTCACCTTCGTGACGACAGACCAGAGGGACTCAGAGAATCGGGCCTGCAGTTTAATCAAACCATCTTTGCGGGTAGTGTACTTGAATCTGGGGTATCCTCTTGCTTTATGTGGGTAATTTAAGGGTTAATAGTGTTATTATTAATAAACTTGTTGAACCTTTACTTCTGTTTGTCCTTTGTCCACCTTGCAAATAAGGGCACTGGGGTAAAACCTTGGAGTAAGTAAACTGGTTGAAAGTATCTGAGAATTAACAGGTACAACAGTGGCGACCCAGATGGGACTTCGATAAGAAGTAATACGTTGCTCCGAAGTCGAACCTTACCCTGGTATTCTCCAACTCTCCGTCTGAGCCTGAATTAAGAGGGCAGATGCCCCACGTGACGGCCAGTCTTAAGTGAGTGAAGGACTAATACAGATTCAACCAGTAAATTGGGCCATAAACCCGGTGTCTGTAACACAAGGTGGACAAAATGTGTAGTCAGAACTAGAACAGTCTAGGGAATTTGGGTAAAATCTACGGGAGGGAATGTAGTGAAAACCGACCCCCTACCCCGATCCCTTACCTATACTCAAGTTACGAATCCGCAAAGGTAATAATCATGGCCAGTCATGCTGCATGGGAGGACCTCTGGGATTGGGGTTCAAATGTCGAAATCCACCCATGGGTCCGCATTCTGTCACAACTGGCCGTAATAGGAAACCTACTTATGATAGTGTACCTAACCATCCTCACATTTAAGTGCACCCGATGGGAGACCGCGCGCATACAACAATTGGAAGCGGAGGTAAGCACAGGAGAAGAAAGGAACCAGATTAACATGATACACATGAGCCAATTCCAGGCTCAATGTGATAAAGCCTGCCAGAAGGCACAGCGCGCTGTCCGTGAGAGAGAGGCTGCACTGCAACAGGTAGAGGAAGTTAAACGTAAATGCAGCGACCAACAGGCTGCAGTAAAAGTTTTGCACCAAGCAGGAAAAGTAAATACAGCCCGCGCAACAGACCACTCCAAATGCCTACGCGAGATTCAAGATTTAAAAGCACAACTAGCCATAAAAAGGGGGGTAATGTGTGCATACACGACTGAAACAGGGGATAGTGAACCAGGGATAGAGTGGGGGGATTTAGAAGAGGATGCCTGCCATTGTGCAACAGCTAGCGTCATTGCCGACTGGGGACCCCCACCTCCCTTCCCGGTCGTGGAACCAACGGCACCACCTAATCAGGCCCCCATCTGGGGAAATTCCGTCTCAGCTCCTAGTCCTTGTACCATCCCAAGAAGCCCAGTCACTAATCCAGTTCCTCTACCGATGAACCCAGTCACCACCCAACGACAGGACGGACAGAACCACAATGTGACTTATGTAACTCCATACACCATGACACAGCTGACTGCATAGCTAAAGTGATTGGAGTATTTGAATCCTCCGGGGATCCACATGCTCTCTTTGACCAGGTTACCCATTATCGTGTTTTAAACGGTCTCGACGAGGCAGAAGAGGTTAAACTTATTCTGTTACGTTTAAGTCCTGCCATCCGTTCCGCCCTACCTGAACCCCAGAACGTGGCCGGGGGAACCCTACCAGAAATGAAGGCAGCCGTTCTGGCCGCCATAGGCTACAATAGGGATGACCCGACACAAGGCTTAAACAACTGCCAACAAAAGAGAGGGGAGCACCCGACAGCCTAAGCTGGCCAACTATGAACCAATTTGTTGTGGTTTTTGGCCAATTAAATCGAGTCCAATTAAATGCACACCACCAGCCCACATGGATCCGGACCCTGATAGCACACGCCACCGAGGGGAGTCGGAAAGCCTGTGAGAATTTTGATCCCGATGATAATACACACACAGAAGCCTGGGCCATCCGCAAAAATGACTCGTGTGTGGGAACGGGAAGTCAGACAAACAGACACCCCCAAGCCCACAAAACACGGATTGATGAACCCAATCCACACAGACCTGGCCCCGGTTTGGCGTAACGAAGGGGGAGGTGGAAACAGGGGACTGGGAAACTCACCCCCATATACCCGTGCCAATCATCGATACAGAAAACCGCAGCCCCGCACAGAACCCCAATATATCCCCAACCCCAGGTACGGGGGAATAAGACAAAGCCACTTCCAGATATCCACCCCCACAAGTGCAGTGTTACAACTGTGGCCAGATGATGCCATTTTGCCAGGGAATGTAGAGCCCCGCCCAGCCAGACCCCACAACCGCCCTAACGATTTCACAAAGGAGAACCCCGACATATGTCATTAGAAGGACCTACCAGACAATGCGTCACAACCCCGGTGGATACCTCCGGCACCCCTTTCAGCCTCTACCCCCAATTAGACTGCGGACTGGAAGCATGACTTTGTCAGACCTCCCCAACTTGGGTTTGCAACACTGAATGGGATAGTGTAGGGAGACCCCTTGTAAAAGGCAAAGTAGGAGGCCGCCTCATCGAGTTCCTATGGGACACAGGGGGATCCCGTACCACTCTTAACACATCCCGTGACCTCCGCTGCACTTGGCCTACCAGGAAAACAATAATGTTAAGTGGCTTTACGGGACATTCACAGGAAGGCTTGGAAACAGACCCATTAGAATTTCGACTGGGTAATATAATATGTCATCACCCAGCTCTCTTGGTTAAACTCCACCCAGAGGCAGAGCATATTCTAGGGTCCGACCTGATGAGGAAATGGAACCTGTCGTTTGACCCCCATAACAGTTGCATTTGGCAACTGCCAACCACCTGCCAGTCCCCAGTTGAGGTGGCCACCGGCAGATACGTAGACCGAATATCTACTTTCAGAGAATTGTGGATCAGGCCCACAGAAATGACGGAAGACCCTGAAGCACAGGGTATATTAGCCAAACACACACAGGCATTCGCCAGTCACAAGCATGACTGGCCCAGAATAACAGGGGAGGTAATCATAGAAGATCCCGACCCTAAACCCCAAAGACAGTACGGCTTCCCTAAGCAAACCGAAAGGGAAGTGGCCAAGGTGATTAGCAGTTTATTAAAACAAGGAGTCCTGCGCCCTGTTGCTTCCACTAACAACTCCCCCATATGGCAGGTAAGGAAACTGGACAGTTCCTGGAGGCTCACAATCGATTATCGTGCCCTAAATCAGACCAACCCCGTCACAGCCCCCACAGTGGCGACTAGCACAGAAGCCATGATGAAACAAGCCCCGCACGCAAAACTTTTCACAGTGTTGGACATCAGTAATGGCTTCTGGTCAATTCCCTTCGATCACCACTGTCAATACAAATTTGCCTTCACGTTCCAGGGACAACAGTACACCTGGACGTGTTTACCACAAGGTTTTCATAACTCCCCCTCCATATTTCACCAGCGCTTAGCAAAAGGCTTGGAGGGATTCTCCGAACCAGAATGTTTGGTACAATACGTAGATGATCTCCTCTTACAGACTGAAACAAGAGGGGAACATCTAAAGTTATTGGACGAACTGCTGAACCTCCTCACTACACTATGATTAAAGGTAAATCCCAAAAAAGCCCAGACCATGAGACGACAGGTCTCTTACTTGGGTACAGTAGTGACTGAGGGAAAGCATGAGATAGAAAGGAAGCGAATCGAATCTGTAACACGCCTTCCGTTACCAAAGGACGTGAGCTCCCTGCGCTCCTTTCTGGGCTTAGTGGGGTACTGCCACAACCACATAGACGGCTTCGCCACTAAAGCCGCTCCCCTGTGCGAGCTTTTACGGAAAAATACCCCGTGGGTCTGGACTGTGCGACACACACAAGCAGTCTCAAACCTCAAACAATCCCTTGCATAAGCCCCTGCCTTACAGGTACCCAACCCGGAACTCCCTTTTGCCCTTCAAGTAGCGGCCACTGACAGCACACTAGCTGCCGTGCTCCTCCAAGAACGGCACGGACGATTCGGCCCAATTGCTGACGCTTCCCACATACTAACTCCGGTTGAACGAAGTTTTTCGGTGTGTGAAACCCACTTATTATCAGTTTTCTGGGCAGTGCACCGCTTTAACTACATAGTCGGCTTGAACCCTCTCACTATACTTACAGAACACAACCCCATACAACTACTGCTGAACGGCCGAATTAAAGACGGGACGGTTAGTCAAAACCGTATTGCACGGTGGACACTCATGTTACAGGGTCGAGACATTGAGGTCAAACACACCCGGGTCCCCACATTCCTGGCAGACAACCTAACCTACGGCGGGGAGCCCCATGAATGCCAGGTTCCGGCAATAAAAGATTCCAAGGGGCCATTTTTGCCAAAACAAAAGGGGGGATGAGCCAGGGGAATCATCCAAACCCAGGCTCAGGATAGTTTAAAAAATTTTTTAGATGGGTGATCCATGGAGGAAGAGGGAAACAGGAGGACAGGTTGTGGGATATACGTGGAAGAACAAGAAGGCAAGCCCCTGAGAGAGATAGCCTTAAAACGTCCAGCACACATGAGTGCACAAGCTGCAGAACTGGCAGCAATAGCATACGTAGTCAGCCATCCTGACCTGTTCCCCACACCCGCGGGCATACACTCCGATAGTATGTATGTCTGCAACAGTTTAACAGACTTCATGCCCCTATGGGAAGCAAGGGGATTCATATCTGCAGATGGGAAACCTCTACCATCAGCCCCACTGTTAAGATTTATTTTCCAGGCTGCCCAAGACCGGGAGTATGGCATAATTAAAGTAAAGGCCCACCACCGCACCTCCCCACTTGGGAACATAAGGGCGGATGAATTAGCCAAACAGGGTGCTGGAGAGGGGAAAGTTTGGCAACCAATAGTTACAGAGCGAATTGAAGCTGTGACTGTTAGCCAGACCAAGGTTGAAGTCCTAAAACAAACCCAGAGCAGTGACCATGACCTGAAACAAATTCAGGAAGGGGCAAACCCCGCCTCCTTTGAAAAATGGCGGGACGCAATATCGGTACAGGATGGGCTTGTCCTTAAGGACGGCCTATATGTGGTCCCAACCAGGGACCGTAACCAAATCATTTTCCAAGACCGCGATGTCCAGGGCCATCAAGGGGCAGGAACCACAAGTGAGCGAATCAAAGGATTGTATTGGTGGCCAAACCTAGAACAGGATAATTGTATCATCTGTGCACAGAGCAATCCTGATAGATATGCCCACAAAGGGGAACTGAGGCATACTCGCCCTGGCGAAGGTCCCTGGACAAATCTCCAGATTGACTATATTGGTCCCCTACCGCCCGGAGTGGGAGGTTACATATACATCCTGGTCATCGTAGACAATTTAGTAAATGGGTGGCAGCTGTTCCAAACCGCACGAACATAGCCAAGGTCATGGCTGACATCCTTGTGCAGCATATATTCACCAGGTGGGGCCTTCCCCGCAGCATCGACTCAGACCAGGGCACTCACTTCACTGCCCAGGTAATGCAACGCGTAATGGAATTGTTCGGTATAAAGCAACAATTCCACATTGCGTACCACCCCCAATCCAGCGGTGTAGTAGACAGAATGAACCGTCCCCTCAAAGATATGATCCGTAAGACCGTTCAGCAGAACAATCACTCCTGGAACAAAGTCGTTCCCTTCATATTACTGATAGTGTGCAATTCCGTATGTAGTTCCATCGGATTCACCCCCATGTCCTCAAGACTGGGCGACCAATGCGAGCAATTGAACCTTTTGTCGGCCTGGATCTGTCCGGGCCCGAAGTCAGGGCCCTCACCCACGAAAATGCCGTGAGAGCCATCCTGGAAAACATACAAGCCGCACAACAGGCTGCAGCCGTTAAGATAGGCAATCAGAAGCAGCAAAGTAAGGCCTATTTTGATGGTAAGGTAAAACCCATCGAATATGAGGTTGGGCAACAGATAATGCTCAGAGTCTTCCAGCCAGGAACGTTCTTGTACCCCAAAGATGCTGGACCCTATCCAGTGGTAGATAAGGCCAGCCCCTCGGTATACAAGGTCATGGTAGACCACAAGAAAGCCGGGTGGTATAATATGAACCAAATGAAGGCATTCGGCTCCCAGCAAAATTTTCACCAATACCATGTCACGTCACAAGGAAGCCCCAACCCTCACCCCACAGCACCGGACCTAAACCACGGTCCACAACCTGTACCCCAGGTTATCAGCCCCCACCCAGTATCCCCAGGAACAGCACACGCAACCTCGGTCCCCACCCCAATTTACAGGGCTTCAGGAATAAAACCCCGGCCCAGGGGACCCCGATGGAAAGGATGGGGAACCCACAAACCTTACCCCCTGTGGCGCCCCTGGTACCAGGACTCCCAGAACCGTTTGACCCGGTGCTCACTACCAGAGGTGGCAATGCAGTGGGTACCTGGCAGCCACAGCCCGCCTCCACTAAGAAAGAATCAGAACATCACAGCCCAAATTGTAAATAGCTTTATCCGTCCACTCTACGCATCACCCGATTGAAAAGGGTTCCTTATCTGCCCACATTATACTGCGTCATAATCTTCGGACACACCACAGTTTGGGTGTGAGATGAAGAATCTATTGTTATACTGTGCCATAGTCCTCCAACAACAAGGACACATGCCACGTACCCAACATTTTATTTTCACGCTCTGCAAGCTCCTTTCCCCATTACCCTTCGTATGACACTATTGGGCCTTTATTATTAGAACAAAGAACAAAGAACAATACAGCACAGGAACAGGCCCTTCGGCCCTCCAGGCCCGCGCCGCTCCCCGGTCCAGGATTGAATCCTGAATCCAGGATCCCCGCCCAATTTTCCAGGCTATCTACATACCAATATCCTATCCACTGGGCTGTCCCTCACAGCTACGATGCTTTGTTCATTACAACCTATCACCTCACCCCCACCCCCCCCCATTCCAGACCATGTGATCTCCAGGGAGAGGCAAAAACCCAGAGTGAAAAACCCCAGGGCCAATATGGGGAAAAAAAATCTGGGAAATTCCTCTCCGACCCCCTGAGGCGATCGAAACGAGTCCAGGAGATCACAATTCCTTTACTTTTTTCTTTGTTTTTTGTTTAAAAAAGAGGAGTCATACGACATTCCAGTAAAGAAAAGGAAAAGAGATTCAGATATTAATAAGAATTAACAGGTGCTCCCTTGATCTTCCCCAGAATGAACTATATACTTCCCTGTTATCTAGGACTCCTCATCTCAGACCGAACCACAGACACCACATCAACCAAAGATCAGCCTCCGATACCCCGGATATATGTGGTTCACCTCACGCCCGATGGAACAACACACATCAGAATTCACCCTTTTGGCACCCCTTAGAAACTTTCTGGAAGGGGACTACAGAACAATATCTAAAGAACGTAAACTCTTGCAGAATAAAATACTTGCTTTGGATGCAGCAAATGCACGACTGAAGAAGGCAAAGGTCTCAGAGGCCTGTTCAGTAGCAGAACAGGAAATGCGAATTACACAAAGTGAATTTGATCGCCAGGCGGAGATCACAAGACTTTTGCTTGAAAGAATTAGCAGTACACATGCTCATCAACTTTGTTGCCTGCATGACTATGTTGATGCCCAGTTGACCTACTACACTCAGTGTTACCAGGAGAGGGTTGATTTACAGAAGCAACTTGGAAGTTTTCCAACCACGTTTTCTTCCAACAACAATCAGACTGCTCCGACTTCCCTATTGTCCTAAGGAATTTCGACAAGGGCCATCTGACATTGGGAGAGGCTCTACAATCAAGAGCCTTGATACTCTCCCATCTTGGTCACTCATCATTTTGTACTGTTAATTGCTTTGTTTTGTCTATACCCAATTGACGTATTGTTTCTTCTTGCTTTTTAAAATTATTTTACTTCATTTTGTACTGTTTATTGCTTTGTTTTGTAGTTACCCGATTGCTTATTGTTTTTTTAAATTATTTTACTTCATTTAAATGTGTTAGTACTCTTGTGGGTTAGGGATGATACTGTCAACTCCAGATTCGGGGTACTTGCTTGTCCAGATGGTTTGGTGAGAATTGTGTGATCCGGTTCGCTGACGATCATTGGATCAAGAGGAGGGAATGTGGTGATATACACAGGGCCTAGTTTTAAGGCTGATAAAATTGGATATCCTAAATTAAAGAATTGGGCATATTAAAATCAAACACAGTCAAACCTCAGGCAGGCCAATTGTACAATACACAAATGTGTCTGGACCTGACCCATCAAACACCCGTCAAAGGTCGTTACACTCTACTTGAGACTTAGCAGGAGATCATGGCACCTCATTGAAATGCACCAGTCTATTGTTGGAAGCCCAGATCGGGCCAGACTTTCTGTCACCGAGAGTTCCTGTAGAAACCTTACCTGATAACAAGTTCAGCAAAATGGAGATGGACAACTGGGGGGGCGGACCCTGGCGTCCGGTCAGGCAGACATCAAGAAACATGGGGGGCGGACCCTGGCGTCCTGTCAGGCAGACATCAAGAAACCCACTGGTTATTGGAAACCCCTCCTGAGACCTCATTGGCCGGAAGCCAGAGAGGTTTCTGGAAAGGCAAGCAGGCTGGGGATAAAGGGACACACTCAGAGGCACACTGCAGCAAAGACTCGATGAGGGAGGCAGTTGCGACCATTCGGAAGACTGACCAGAGAAGGAAGGAAGGAAGAAGCTGCCATCGAGACTCACCTTCGTGACGAAAGACCAGAGGGACTCAGAGAATCGGGCCTGCAGTTTAATCAAACCGTCTTTACGGGTAGTATACTTGAATCTGGGATATCCTCTTGTTTTATGTGGGAAATTTAAGGGTTAATAGTCTTATTATTAATAAACTTGTTGAACCTTTACTTGTGTTTGTCCTTTGTCCACCTTGCAAATAAGGGCACCGGGGTAACACCTTGGAGTAAGTAAACTGGTTGAAAGTATCTGAGAATTAACAGGTACAACACCCTCAGCAGCAAGAATGTCCTTCCACGATTAGGAGAGCAAAACAGCACACAATACTCAAGATGTGGCCTCACCGATGCCCTGTATGATTGCAGCACGACATAGATACTCCTAGACTCGCAACTCCCTGTTATGAAGGCCAGCATGCCATTAGCGTTCCTCACCACCTGTTGTACCTGCATGCCAACCTTCAGCTATCGTTCCAACATAACACCGCTGTCAAGTTGCATTTCCCCTTTTCCTAAATGCCACCATTCAGAAAATAAGCTTGCTTCCAGTTTTTGCCAACAGGTGGATAAACTCACATGTATCCACATTACATTGCATTTGCCAAGTATTTGCCCACTCAGGCAGCCTGCCCAAGTACCCCTGCAGCCTCTTTACATCATCCTCACAGCACACACTGCCAACCAACTTAGTGTATTCTGCAAATTTGGAAATATTACATTCAATCCCTTTGTCCAAGTCATTGACGTATATTGTGAATAAGTGGGATCCCAGCATGGAAACCTGCAGGAGAACATACGACATAGAACATAGAAAAGCTACAGCACAAACAGGCCTTTCGGCTCACAAGTTGCGACGAACATGTCCCTACCTACTCGGCTTACCTATAACCCTCTATCTTACTTATTTCCATGAACTTATTCAAAAGTCTCTGAAAAGACCCGATCGAATCCGCCTCCACCACCAGTACCGGCAGCCACATTCACGCACCCATCACCCTCTGAGTGAAAAACCTACCCCTAACATCTCCTCTGTACCTACTTCCCAGCACGCTAAACCTGTGACCTGATGTGGCAATCATGTCAGCCCTGGGTAAAAGCCACTGAGAATCCACTTTATCAATACCTCTCAACATCTTATACACCTCTATCAGGTCACCTCTCATCCTTCGCTTCTCCAAGGGGAAAATACCTAGCTCTCTCAACCTATCCTCATAAGGCATGCCACCTAATCCAGGCAACATCCTTGTAAGTCTCCTCTGCACCCTTTCTATGGCTTCCACATCCTTTCTGTAATGAAGCGACCAGAACTGGGCACAGTACTCCAGGTGGGTCTGACCAGGGTCCTATACAGCTGCAGCATTATCTCCCGATTTCTAAACTCAATTCCTCTATTGATGAAGGCCAGCATTCCATAAGCCTTCTTAACCACAGCGTCTACCTGTGACGCTGCTTTGAGCGTCCTATGAACCCGGACCCCAAGATCCTTCTGACCTTCCACACTTCCAAGCGTCTTACCCTTAGTATTATATTCTTTCATCCTATTCGACCTGCCAAAATGAACCACCACACACTTCTCTGGGTTGAAGTCCATCTGCCACTTCTCCGCCCAGTCTTGCATCTTATCTATGTCTCGTTGCAACTGCTGACATCCCTCGACACTATCCGCAACACCACCAACCAGTGTTTCATCAACAAACTTGCCAACCCATCCTTCCACTTCCTCATCAAGGTCATTTATAAAAATCACAAAGAGCAAGCGTCCCAGAACAGATCCCTGGGGCACTCCACTGGTGACCGACCTCCATGCTGAAAAAGACCCATCTAAAACCACTCTTTGCCTTCAGTGGGCCAGCCAGTTCTGAATCCACAAAGCAATGACCCCTTGTATCCCATGCACCTTCACTTTCTCAATAAGCCTTTCATGGGGCACCTTATCAAACGCTTTGCTGAAATCCATATAAACTGCATCTATCGCTCTCCCCTCATATGTGTCTATTTATGTCTTCAAAAAATTGAATTAGGCTCGTAAGGCATGCTCTGACTTGGACAAAGTCGTGCTGGCTGTTTCTGATCATACTGTTCCTCCCCAGATGTTCGTTAATCCTGCCTCTCAGGATCTTCCCCATTACCTTACCAAACACTGAGGTTAGATTCACTGGTCTATAATTTCCTGGGCTTTCTCTTCTCCCTTTCTTGAATAATGGAACCACATCCGCAATCCGCCAATCCTCCGGAAACTCTCCCATCTCCATTGATGACGCAAAGATCATCGCCAGAGGCTAAGCAATCTCTTCCCTCGCCTCCCACAGCACTCAGGGGTATATCCCATCCGCTCCCGGTGATTTATCTACCTTGATGCTTTTCAAAAGCTCCAACACATCCTCGTTCCTAATGTCCACATGCTCAATCTTCTCAGTCCACTGCAAGTCTGCACTGCAACTACTAAGATCCTTTTCCACTGTGAATAATGAAGTAAAGTATTCATTGAGTACCTCTGCTATTTCTACCGGTTCTATACAGACTTTCCCATCGTCACATTTGATAGGTCGTACTCCTTCACATCTTATCTTCTTGCTCTTAACATGTTTGTAGAATGCCTTGGGGTTTTCCTTTATCCTGTCTGCCAAGGACTTCTCATGACCACTTCTTGCTATTCTAATTTCTCTCTTAAGTTCCTTCCTACTCGTCTTATACTCTTCTAGATTTCTAACATGACCTAGCTCCCTGAACCTTTTGTAGGCTTTCTTTTCTGCTTGACTACGTTCATTACACCTTTCGTGCACCATGGTTCCTGTAACCTACCATAACTCCCCTGTCTCATTGGAACCTTGCTGTGCAGATCCCCAGACAAATTTGCCTTGATAATTTGCCCCATTTCTTCTATACATTTCCCTGAGAAAACCTCCTTGCAATTTATGTTTCTAATTTCCTGCCTAATAGCCTCATAATTGTCCTTACTCCAAATAATCACTTTCCGAGCTTGACTGATCCTATCTCTCTCCAATGCTAATGTAAAGGAGATAGAGTTATGATCCTGCCCAGGTTCATTCCCTAATACCAAATGAAGTGCAGCCTCTCCTCTTGTAGGCTTATCCAAATACTGTGTCAGGAAGCCCTCCTGAACACACCTAACAAACTCCTCCTCATCTAAACCCCTTACCCTAGGATATTCCAATCGATATTTGGGAAATTAAAATCTCCCATCAGGACCACTCTGTTATTATCACATCTCCCCAGGATCTGCTTCCCAATCTGCTCCTCCACATCCCTGCTACTATTGGGCGGCCTGTAGATAAAACCCAGTAAAGTTATTGACCCCTTCCTGTTGCGAGCCTCCACCCACAGAGATTCCGTAGACAATCCCTCTGTGCCATCCATCTTTTCTGCAGCCGTGACACTATCCCTGATCAAGAGAGCTACTCCCCCTCCTCTTTTGCCTTCTTCCCTGTCCCTCCTGAAACATCTGAAACCCGGCACTTGAAGTATCCAGTCCTATCCCTGAGATAACCAAGTCTCTGTAATGGCCACCACATCACACTTCCAAGAAGTGATCCACGCTCTACGCGCATCCATTTTGTTCACGACACTCCTTGCGGTAAAATACACACACCTCAACCCTTCGGTCTGTGCGCTCCCCTTCTCCGTCACCTGCCTATTCTCCCTCTCACACTGTCTACAATTTCCTTTTATTTTTAAGCTAACGTCCTCTCTCCCAGTCACCTCATTTTCGTTCCCACCCCCCAACCATTCCAGTTTAAACACTCCCCACTAGCCTTCGCAATCCTTCCCGCCAGTATATTGGTCCCCCTGGGATTTCAGTGTAACCCGTCCTTTTTGTGCATGATCGCACCTGCCCCTAAAGAGGTCCCAATGATCCAGGAACTTTAATCCCTGACCCTTGCTCCAATCCCTCAGCCACGCATTTATCCTCAACCTTATTTTGTTCCTTCCCTCACTGTCTCGTGGCACAGGCAGCAATCCCGAGATACTACATTTGTGTTCCTTCTTCTTAACTCCCTATCTAACTTCCTATATTCTCTTTTCATAACCCCTTCCCCTTTCCTGAGTATGTCAGTGGTACCAGTATGCACCACGGGATCTGGGTCCTCTCCCTCCCACTTCAGGATTTCTTGCATAAGGTCAGAAACATCCCTGATCTTAAAGGATGCCAGGAAAACCGCGTCTATCACCGTGCCAGGCAGCGTATTCCAGACCATCACCCCATCAGGGTAAGGATGTTTTCCTCAGACACACCACCACCGCCGACTCCCACATTCAAACCACCATCCGCGTTTCTCGACTTCCTCCACAAAAACGCCTGTCTGACCCCCTCACTGTAGAGTCCCCTATCACCACTGCCATCCTTCTCTTTTCCTTACCCTTCTGTGCTACGAGGCCGGACTCCATGCCGGAGGGACGTCCACTGCTGCTTCCACCAGGTGGGCTGACCAACCCAACAACACACAAACAAGAGCACTATTTTTCAGGGGCATAACCACTGGGGTACTCTCTACCGTCTGACTTTTCCCTTTCCTGACTTTGCCCCACTTGCCTGCTTCTTGTGGCCCCGGTGTGACCACCTGCCTATAACTCCTATAATTGACCTAAGAACATAAGAACTATGAAAAGGAGAAGGCCATCTGACACCTCCTCGAGCCTGCTCCGCCATTCAGTAAGATCATGGCTGATCATTTTGTGGCCTCAGCTCCACTCACCCGTCCGTTCACCGCAAGCCTTAATTCCTTTCCTGTTCAAAAAACCAGCTATCTTTGCCTTAAATACGTTCAATGAGGTAGCCTCAAATGCTTCACTGGTCAGGCAATTCCATATATTCACAACATTTTTTACGAAGATGTTCCTCCTCAACACAGTCGTCAATCTTCTCAAACTTATTTTGAGGCTATGTCACCTCGTTCTCGTTTCACCCGCCCGTGAAAGCAACCTCCCTGCTTCTCTCTTGTCTATTCCCTGTATAATTTTATATGTTTCTACAAGATCCACCCTCATTCTTCTAAATTCCAATGATTATAGTCCCAGTCGACTTCTTAAAGGATGTCAGGCAAACCACCTCTATCACCCTCCCAGGCAGCGCATTCCAGACCATCGCCCCATCAGGGTAAAGATTTTTTCCTCAGACCCACGACCGCCCCCACCCCCCGACCTCCTGCCCCTCACTTTAAATCAATATTCCTTTGTGAATGACCCATCAACTAACTAAATTACCTGCTCCCTCGTCACTCTGTCCTTGGCCCCCATAATCATGTACACTTCGATCAAGTCGCCTCCCCGTTTTCTCTGCTCCAACAAAAACAAAGCATATCCAACCTCTCTTCACAACGTAAATGCTGCATCCCAGTCAGCACCCTGGTGAATCTCCTCTGCAGCCCCTCCAATGAAATCACAACATTCCGATAATGTGGCGACCAGAAGTGCACACAGTACTCTAGTTGCGGCCTGACCCAAGTTCTAGACAACTCCATCACGACTTCCCTGCGTTTGTACTCTATGCATCGATTGATAACTTCGTCTGTAAATTGAGAATCCCCACAGTGCCAAAGGAGGCCATTCGTCCCATCCTGTCTGCTCCGACAACAATCCCACCCTGGCCCGATTTCTATTACACCACAGATTTACCCTGCTAATCCCCCTAACACTCGGAGCAATTTAGCATGGCCAATCAATCTCGCCTGCACATCTTTGTACTGTGGGAGGAAACTGGAGGGACCGGAGAAAACCCATGCAGACACAGGGCTAATTCCCTCTGTATACTCTCAAGTGGTGAACAGAGCTGTACACTCGATCCTAACTCTGGTCTAAATAGTATTTTGTACAGCTCAAGCAGAACCTGTACTGCTCTGGTATTCCATACATCAGCCAGGAAGGAAAAATATTCTATCAGGCGATTGAAACCACCTCGTCGAGCTGTCCAGTTACCCCGCAGAATCAGTGGATACTCTCTCTGAAATCCCTCTATTCATACACGGGGAGATCTTATTAGAGAGGAAGGGGGAGGGGCTAGTTTGGGAGATTAAAAGTGTTCCCTGCTCTTCAGTAAGAGTATACATGGGGAGGTAGTAAATTGGATTAGACACTGGCTCAATGGAAGAAGGCAGAGAGTGGTTATGGAGGATTGCTTCTCTGAGTGGAGGCCTGTGACGAGTGGTGTGCTGCAGGGATCGGTGTTGGGTCCATTGTTGTTTGTCATCTATATCAATGATCTGGAAGATAATGTGGTAAATTGGATCAGCAAGTTTGCTGATGGTACAAATATTGAAGGTGTAGTGGAGAGTGAGGGAGGTTTTCAAAGTTTGCAGAGGGATTTGGACCAACTAGAAAAATGGGCTGAAAAATGGCAAATGGAATGGAACGCAGACAAGTGTGAGATATTGCACATTGGAAGGTCAAACCAAAGGAGAACGTACAGGGTAAATGGTAGGACTCTGAAGAGTGCAGTTGAACAGAGGGATCTGGGAATACAGGCACAGAATTCCCTAAAAGTGACGTCACAGGTGGATAGGGTCGTAAAGAGTGCCCTTGGTACATTGGCCTTTATAAATCGGAGTATCGAGTATAAAAGTTGGAGTGTTATGGTAAGGTTATATAAGGCATTGTTGAGGCCGAATTTGGAGTATTGTGTACAGTTTTGGTCACGTAGTTAAAGGAAGGATGTAAATAAGGTTGAAAGAGTGCAGAGAAGTTTCACAAGGATGTTGCCGGGACTTGAGAAGCTGAGTTACAGAGAGAGATTGAATAGGTTGGGACTTTATTCCCTGGATCGTAGAAGATTGAGGGGAGATTTGATAGAGGTGTATAAGGGGCAGCACGGTAGCACAGTGGTTAGCACTGCTGCTTCACAGCTCCAGGGACCTGGGTTCGATTCCTGGCTTCGGTCACTCTCTGTGTGGAGTTTGCACATTCTCCGCGTGTGTGCGTGGGTTTCGTCTGGGTGCTCCGGTTTCCTCCCACAGTCCAAAGATGTGCGGGTTATGTTGATTGGCCATGCTAAAATTGCCCCTTAGTGTCCTGGGTTGCGTAGATTAGAGGGATAAGTGGGTAAAATATGTAGGGAAATGGGGGTAGGGCCTAGGTGGGATTGTGGTCGGGGCAGACTCGATGGGCCGAATGGCCTCTTTCTGTACTGTAGGGTTTCTATGATTTCTATGATAAGATTTTGATGGGTATAGACAGAGTGAATGCAAGCAGGCTTTTTCCGCTGAGGCTCGGGGAGAAAAAAACCAGAGGGCATGGTTAAAGGGTGAAAGGAGAAAAGTTTAAAGGGGATATTGGGCGGGGGGGGGGGGGGGGGCTTCTTCACGCAGAGAGTTGTGGGAGTGTGGAATGAGCTGCCAGAAAAAGTGGTAAATGCAGGGTCACTTTTCAGATTTAAGAAAAACTTGGACGGGTTCATGGATGAGAGGGGTGTGGAGGGATATGGTCCAAGTGCAGGTCAGTGGGACGAGGCAAAAAATTGTTCGGCACAGACAAGAAGAGCCAAAAGGCCTGTTTCTGAGCTGTAATTTTCTATGGTTCTACGGTTCTAGTGGGACTGGTGGTAAAAGAGGTGGAGGAGTAGCATTGTTAATCAAGGATAGTTTAACGGCTGCAGAAAGGCAGTTCGAAGGGGATCTGCCAACTGAGGCCATATGGGCTGCAGTTAGAAATAGGAAAGGAGCGGTCACGTTGTTAGGAGTTTTCTATAGGCCCCCAAATAGCAATAGAGATGTGGAGGAAGAAATTGCAAAGCAGACTATGGATCGATGTGGAGGTCGCAGGGTAGTTGTCATGGGTGACTTTAACTTTCCAAATATTGATTGGAACCTTTATAGTTCGACTAGCTCGGATGGGGCAGTTTTTGTACAGTGTGTGCAGGAGGGTTTCCTGACGCAATATGTGCACAGGCCGACAAGAGGTGGGGCCAGATTGGATTTGGTACTGGGCAATGAACTGGGCCATGTGTTAGATTTGTTTGTGGGAGAGCACTTTGGAGATAGTGACCACAATTCGGTGTCTTTCACTATTTCAATGGAAAGGGATAGGGCCGTACAGAAGGGCAAGGTTTATAATTGGGGGAGGGGTAACTATGATGCGATTAGACGGGAACTAGGGAGCATAAGATGGGAACAGAAACTGTCAGGGAAAGGCACAAATGAAAAGTGGAGCTTGTTCGAGGGACAAATACTGCGTGTCCTTGATAGGTATGTCCCTATCAGGCAGGGAGGGAATGGACGAGTGAGGGAACCATGCTTCACAAAAGAGGTTGAATGTCTTGTCAAGAGGAAAAGTGAAACCGATGTAACGATGAGAAAACAAGGTTCAAATGGGTCGCTTGAGTGTTGCAAGGAAGCAAGGAAAGAGCTAAAAAAAAAAGGCTTAGGAGAGCTAGGAGGGGGCATGAGAAGTCCTTGGCGGGTCGGATCAAGGAAAACCCCAAGGCTTTTTACTCTTATGTGAGAAGTAAAAGAATGACCAGGCTGAGGTTGGGGCCGGTCCAGGACAGTAGTGGGAACTTGTGCATGGAGTCAGAAGAGATAGGAGAGGCGATGAATGAATACATTTCTTCATTGTTCACCAAGGAGAAGGGCCATGTTTTTGAGGATGAGAGTGTGATACAGCCTGATATGCTGGAGGAGGAGATGTTCTGCGGGAAGATGTAGTCGCAATTTTGAAAAATCTGAGGGTAACTAATTCCCCCGGGCCAGATGGGAAATATTCTAGGATTCTTTGGGAGGCAAGGGATGAGATTGCAGAGCCTTTGGCTTTGATCTTTGGGTCCTCATTGTCCACTGGGATCGTGCCAGAGGACTGGAGCGTGGCGAATGTTGTTCCTCTGTTCAAGAAAGGAAATAGGAATGACCCTGGTAATTATAGGCCAGTTTGTCTTACTTCGGTGGTCGGTAAGTTAATGGAAAAGGTCCTGAGCAATAGTATTTATGACCATTTGGAAAGATGCAGCTGAATCCGGGATAGCCAACATGGATTCGTGAAGGGTAAGTCTTGCCTCACAAACTTGATTGAATTCTTTGAGGACATAGAAAATAGAACATAAAACATTACAGCGCTGTACAGGCCCTTTGGCCCTCGATGTTGCGCCGACAGTGGAACCTATCTAAAGCCCCTCTAATCTACACTATACTAATATCATCCATGTGTTTATCCAATAACCATTTGAAAGTTCTTAATGTTGACGAGTCCACTGCTGCTGCAGGCAGGGCATTCCATGAGTAAAGAACCTACCTCTAACATCTGCCCCATATCTCTCACCCCTCAATTTAAAGCTATGTCCCCTCGTGCCAGCTGTCGCCATCTGAGGAAAAATGTTCTCACTATCCACCCTATCTAATCCTCTGATCATCTTGTATGCCTCTATTAAGTCACCTCTTAACCTTCGTCTCTCTAACGAAAACAACCTCAAGCCCCTCAGCCTTTCCTCAGACGATTTTCCCACCATACCAGGCAACATCCTGGTAAATCTCCTCTGCACCCTTTCCAACACTTCCACATCTTTCCTATAATATGGCGACCAAAACTGTACGCAATAGTCCAAAGGCGGCCGTACCAGCGTTTTGTACAGTTGCAGCATGACCTCCTGGCTCCTCAACTCAATCCTTCTTTCAAAATAAAAGCTAACACACCATACGCCTTCTTAACAACCCTATCAACCTGGGTGCCAACTTTCAGGGATCTATGCACATGGACACCCTGATCCTTCTGGTCACCTCATTACAGGAAAGATGTTGAAGCCATTGAAAGGGTGCAGAGGAGATTTACAAGGATGTTGCCTGGATTGGGGGGCATGCCTTATGAGGATAGGTTGAGGGAGCTTGGTCTCTTCTCCCTGGAGAGACGAAGGATGAGAGGTGACCTGATAGAGGTTTACAAGATGTTGAGGGGTCTGGATAGGGTGGACTCTCAGAGGCTATTTCCAAGGGCTGAAATGGTTGCTACGAGAGGACACAGGTTTAAGGTGCTGGGGGGTAGGTACAGGGGGGATGTCAGGGGTAAGTTTTTCACTCAGAGGGTGGTGGGTGAGTGGAATCGGCTGACGTCGGTGGTGGTGGAGGCAAACTCGTTGGGGTCTTTTACGAGACTTCTGGATGAGTACATGGGATTTAATGGGATTGAGGGCTATAGATAGGCCTAGAGGTGGGGATGTGATCGGCGCAACTTGTGGGCCGAAGGGCCTGTTTGTGCTGTGGCTTTCTATGTTCTATGTTCTATGTTCTGTTCATCGACACTACCAAGTATCTTACCATTCGCCCAGTACTTTGTATTCCTGTTACTTCTTCCAAAGTGAATCACCTCACACTTTTCCGCATTAAACTCCATTTGCCACCTCTCAGCCCAGCTCTGCAGCTTATCTATGTCCCTCTGTAACCTACCACTTCCCTCCGCACTGTCTACAACTCCACCAACTTTAGTGTCATCCGCAAATTTACTAATCCATCCTTCCACGCCCTCATCCAGGTCATTAATAAAAATGACAAACAACAGTGGCCCCAAAACAGATCCTTGCGGTACACCACTAGGAACTGAACTCCAGGATGAATATTTCCCATCAACCACCACCCTTTGTTTTCTTACAGCTAGCCAATTCCTGATTCAAACCACTAAATCACCCTCAATCCCATGTGTCAGTACTTTCTGCAAAAGCTTACCATGGGGGAACCTTCTCAAACGCTTTGCTGAAATCCATATCCATCGCATCAACTGCTTTACCCTCATCCACCTCTTTGGTCACCTTCTCAAAGAACTCAATTAGGTTTGTGAGGCACGACCTACCTTTCACAAAACCGTGCTGACTATCCCTAATCAAATTATTCCTTTCTGGGTGATTATAAATCCCAATTCTTATAATCCTTTCCAATACTTTGCCCACAACAGAAGGAAGGCTCACCGGTCTATAATTACCAGCGTTGTCCCTACTCCCCTTCTTGAACAAGGGGACAACATTTGCTATCCTCCAGTCTTCTGGCACTGTTCCTGTGGACAATGACGACACAAAGGTCAAAACCAAAGACTCTGCAATCTCCTCTCTAGCCTCCCAGAGAATCCTAGGATAAATCCTATCCAGCCCTGGGGAGTTATCTATTTTTACCCTTTCCAGAATTGCTAACACCTCCTCCTTATGAACATCAATCCCATCCAGTCCAACAGCCTGCATCTCAGTACTCCCCTTGACAACACTGTCCCTCTCAAGAGTGAATACCTACGAAAAATATTCAGTTAGTGCCTCTCCTCTCTCTTCAGATTCCACGCACAACTTCCCACTACTGTCCTTGACTGGCACTAATCTTACCCGAGTCAGTCTTTTATGCCTGACATACCTATAGAAAGCTTTAGTGTTTTCCTTGATCCTACCTGCCAAAGACTTCTCATGTCCCCTCTTGGCTTTTCTGACCTCTTTCTTTAGGCCCTTCCTAGCTAACTTGTAATTCTCAAGTGCCCTAACTGAGCCTTCACGTCTCATCTTAACATACGTCTCCTTCTTCCTCTTCACAAGAGATTCAATCTCCTTTGTAATAACCAAGTTTGTCGATGAAGATAGAGCAGTTGATGTCATAAACATTGATTATAGTAAGGCGTTTGATAAAGTTTCCCATGGTCGGCTCATGAAGAAAGTAAGGAAGTGTGGGATAGGGGGAGATTTGGCAGATTGGATAAGTAACTGGCTATCTCATAGAAGAAAGAGGGTGGTGGTGGATGGAAAATTTTCAAACTGGAGGCCAGTTACCAGCGGTGTACCACATGGAACAGTGTTGGGTCCTCTGCTATTTGTGATTTTTATCAATGACTTGGAGGAGGGGGCTGAGGCGGTGGGGCGGGGGCGGGGCGGGGGGGGGGGGGTCTGTAAATTTGCTGATGACACCAAGATTGGTGGAATAGTGGATGAAGTGGAGTGCTGTTGTGGGCTGCAACGAGACATTGATAGGATGCAGAGCTGGGCCGAAAAATGGCAGATCGAGTTCAACCCTGATAACTGCCAGGTGATTCATTTTGATAGGACAAATTTGAATGCGGATTACAGGGTCAACGGCAGGGTTCTGAGGAATGTGGAGGAACAGAGAGATATTGTCGTTCATATCCACAGAGCTCTGAAGGTTGCCACTCAAGTGGATAGAGCCGTGAAGAAGGCTTATGATTTGTTAACGTTTATTAACAGTTGGTTTGAGTTTAAGATGTGGAGATGCCGGCGTTGGACTGGGGTAAACACAGTAAGAAGTTTAACAACACCAGGTTAAAGTCCAACAGGTTTATTTGGTAGCAAAAGCCACACAAGCTTTCGAGGCTCTGAGCCCCTTCTTCAGGTGAGTGGGAATTCTGTTCACAAACAGAACTTATAAGACACAGACTCAATTTACATGAATAATGGTTGGAATGCGAATACTTACAACTAATCCAGTCTTTAAGAAACAAAACAATGGGAGTGGAGAGAGCATCAAGACAGGCTAAAAAGATGTGTATTGTCTCCAGACAAGACAGCCAGTGAAACTCTGCAGGTCCACGCAACTGTGGGAGTTACAAATAGTGTGACATAAATTCTGATTCTAGGATCGCATGATAAAGACTCAGGAGGAAAAAAGCAGAAATATTTATGTGAAATAGTGTGACATAAACCCAATATCCCGGTTGAGGCCGTCCTTGTGTGTGCGGAACCTGGCTATCAGTTTCTGCTCCGCGACTCTGCGCTGTCGTGTGTCGCGAAGGCCGCCTTGGAGAACGCTTACCCGAATATCAGAGGCCGAATGCCCGTGACCGCTGAAGTGCTCCCCAACAGGAAGAGAACAGTCTTGCCTGGTGATTGTCGAGCGGTGTTCATTCATCCGTTGTCGCAGCGTCTGCATAGTTTCCCCAATGTACCATGCCTCGGGACATCCTTTCTTGCAGCGTATCAGGTAGACAACGTTGGCCGAGTTGCAAGAGTATGTACCGTGTACCTGGTGGATGGTGTTCTCACGTGAGATGATGGCATCTGTGTCGATGATCCGGCACGTCTTGCAGAGGTTGCTGTGGCAGGGTTGTGTGGTGTCTTGGTCACTGTTCTCCTGAAGGCTGGGTAGTTTGCTGCGGACAATGGTCTGTTTGAGGTTGTGCGGTTGTTTGAAGGCAAGAAGTGGGGGTGTGGGGATGGCCTTGGCGAGATGTTCGTCTTCATCAATGACATGTTGAAGGCTCCGGAGGAGATGCCGTAGCTTCTCCGCTCCGGGGAAGTACTGGACAACGAAGGGTATTCTGTCCACTGTGTCCCGTGTTTGTCTTCTGAGGAGGTCGGTGCGGTTTTTCGCTGTGGCGCGTCGGAACTGTTGATCAATGAGTCTAGCGCCATATCCTGTTCTTATGAGGGCATCTTTCAGCGTCTGGAGGTGTCTGTTGCGATCCTCCTCATCCGAGCAGATCCTGTGTATACGGAGGGCTTGTCCGTAGGGGATGGCTTCTTTAACGTGTTTAGGGTGGAAGCTGGAGAAGTGGAGCATCATGAGGTTATCCGTGGGCTTGCGGTACAGTGAGGTGCTGAGGTGACCGTCCTTAATGGAGATGCGCGTGTCCAAGAATGCAACCGATTCCGGAGAGTAGTCTATGGTGAGCCTGATGGTGGGATGGAACTTGTTGATGTCATCATAGAGTTGTTTCAGTGATTGTTCACCATGAGTCCAAAGGAAGAAAATGTCATCGATGTATCTAGTGTATAGCACCGGTTGAAGGTCCCGTGCGGTGAAGAAGTCTTGTTCGAACCTGTGCATGAAGATGTTGGCATATTGAGGTGCAAATTTGGTCCCCATGGCTGTTCCGTGTGTCTGGATGAAGAACTGGTTGTTGAAGGTGAAGATATTGTGGTCCAGGATGAAGCGGATGAGATGTAAAATTGCATCTGGAAACTGGCAGTTGTTGGCGCTGAGCACTGAGGCCGTTGCAGCAATGCCATCGTCATGGGGGATGCTGGTGTAGAGTGCTGAGACATCCATTGTGACGAGGAGCGCTCCTGGTTCAACTGCTCCATGTGTGCCGAGTTTCTGTAGGAAGTCCGTCGTGTCGCGACAAAAGCTGGGGGTTCTTTGTACAATGGGTTTCAGGATGCCCTCGACATAGCCGGAGAGGTTCTCGCACAGGGTCCCATTGCCCGATACGATGGGACGGCCGGGTGTGTTTGCCTTGTGTATCTCCCTTGTGGATTAGTTGTAAGTATTCGCATTCCAACCATTATTCATGTAAATTGAGTCTGTGTCTTATAAGTTCTGTTTGTGAACAGAATTCCCACTCACCTGAAGAAGGGGCTCAGAGCCTCGAAAGCTTGTGTGGCTTTTGCTACCAAATAAACCTGTTGGACTTTAACCTGGTGTTGTTAAACTTCTTATTGAGTTTAAGAGCCATGGTTATGCTGCAACTCTACAGGACCATGGTGAGAACACATTTGGAATATTGTGTGCAGTTCTGGTCACCTCACTATAAGCAGGATGTCGAAGGATTGGAAAGTGTGCGAAGTAGATTTACCAGGATGCTGCCTGGTTTGGAGGGTAGGTGTTATGAGGAAAGGTTGAAGGAGCTCGGGCTTTTCTCTTTCGAGTGGAGGAGGATGAGAGTCGACTTAACAGAGGTTAATATGATGATGAGTGGGATAGATAGAGTGGACGTTCAGAGACTATTTCCTCGGGTGGATGTAGCTATTACTAGGGGGCATAACTACAAGGTTCATGGTGGGAGATGCAGAAAGGATGTTCGAGGAAGGTTCTTTATTCAAAGAGTGGTTGGAGTGTGGAATGGACTGCCTGCTTTTATAGTGGAATCGGACACTTCAGGAAATTTCAAGCGGTTATTGGATAGGCACATGGAGCACACCAGAATGATCGGGAGTGGGATAGCTTGATCTTGGTTTCGGACAAAGCTCGGCACAACATTGAGAGCCGAAGGGCCTGTACTGTGCTGTACTGTTCTATGTTCTATATCGATTGTGTCAATTGGTCTCAATTTGATGTCTCCCTGCCTCAGAATTATTCAGTATCGGCTCGAAGTGTGTGTGCATCGCCAGAATCAAACACACGCCGGTGTTCTTTACAACCAACTCTGTAGCTCGGCCTGGTGTCCCCTTTGCCACATCCGTGTGTGTTGTGAGTTTGGATCTCTCCATTATATTGGAAGTCACCGGCAAAGGGGATAACCTTCAATGTGGTTACAATGTCTTTCAACGTTGGACTGCACCATTGTTTTAATGTACCTGGTCAACGACCATCATTGAGGCTTAGTTGAATATTTCAATAAATATTCCACTGTTTTCCAAATAAATATTCCAACATTTCCACAGTCTCTGCCTCTCGTTTGTGTATCTGTTGGTTGTTCACAGTTGACGATGGAGCAATATTCAATGGACAGTTTAGTCGGATTGGATAACCATTTAGATTTACAGAAGTGTTGCCAGGGCTGGGAAATTGCGGCAATGTGGAAATATTCGATTGGCTAGAGTTATTTTCCTGAGAACGCAGGAGGCTGAGGGGGACCGAAATCAGGTGTCCAAAATACTGAGGGGCCAATACAGGGTGGAGAGGAAAAGCCAGTTTCCCCCAAGCATGGAGAGGTCACTTAATGGGGGAGCGGACTTCACACAGATTTAATGTGATTGGTGGGATGATTAGAGGGGACATTAGGAAGAAGCTTTTCATTCAGAGGGTGGTGGGTGTCTGGAATTCACTGCCTGAACTAGTGGTTTAGACAGAATCCCTTCAGCTCACTCGATTAGCACTGGATCTGTAGTTGAAATGCTGTAACCCGTAAAAAGCGGGCTGGGGGCTGGGTCACTGGAAGGTAGGATTATTGTGGACGGTTTGTATTTATTTCCCAAGCTGGTGCAGATCTGATGGGCTGAACGGCCTCTTTCTTTGCTGTAACATTTATGTGCTTTCTCTGCAACCTATCGCTGTGCGGGATGGAGGTATGTGCTGTTTGCTTTTTCATTAGAAACAAGAGGAGGAAGCAGGGAAAATGTTGAGTCAAAGCTGAGTTTTTCTGATACCCCCTCTCATTGAAGTGAGTTGAAATTCCCCCTCTCGCCCGTGTTCACCCAAAATACATTTGCCTGAGTAGCAGCACTGTGGCTCAGTGTCTAGCACTGCTGCGTCACAATGTTAGGGACCCAGCTTCAATTCCCGGCTTGGCTCACTGTCTGTGCTCCGAGTCTGCGTGGTTTTCCGTTTGGTGCTCCAGTTTCCTCCCCCAGTCCAATGATGTGCAGATTAGGGGGATTAGAGGGTAAGTGTGTGGGGTTACAGGAACAGGTAAGATGCTCTGTCGATGCAGATTCGTGCAAAGGTCCCTATCAACTACAAGTTATACTGCATTTTCCCATCAATCACTTGTAAGACATGGACTCACGTGTTAGCCGCAGGACAAAATGTCCATCTGCGTCACAGCATTTGCTTAATTGGAGAAGCTGAGTGCAGTGATAAACAGTGAGCTGTTTATCACTGCACTCAGCTTCTCCAATTAATCTTTACATTTTCGCATCGCATCCCAACCACACTCACCCTCTCAACCATGGCATCTCACAGGCAAGAGTCAGGGGAATGATAAATCTAGCTCTTTCTCTCTTGCTGGTCACACTGCATGAGATCCACATAGGTACATTCTGGAGAAAGTCACCTACTTCTTCCCAAAGTATAACCACTGAAATTAGTTTTAATTGGGATTCTGATGTTGTCACTCGTTATTTCACATTTCGGAGCATATCAGTGTTTTAACAGACCGCCCAAACGAGTGTTTACTGTTATCTTTCCCTTAAGCATGTCCTTTATTTGGATCTATGCTTCTATGAACAATAAAACTCCACATTTATAAATCTTACCAACAAAATATAAGGTGCAAATAGTCTGCTTAAGAGTTGTCACCAAAGCTTGAAGAAGAACGGAACTTTTATTCCATTGTATATTTTCCAAATGTTTTCCAATTGTTTCATTTATTTCATATTTACCATAAAGAGAGATTTTAACATTTCTGTTAACTGTGCCCTAAATTTCCTTTGCGTCACTACATAGATACACGTGTTTGTTGAGGAACTAAGAAGCTGCAGCATAAACCCGCATTGCTGAGTGATATAAACTGGAGCATTTAAATATTTGTTTTGATAATTAAAGTTGACCAATTGCCACGTTAAAGAGTGCACAAGTTGCGTCATCCATAACAGTACAAAATTGGCTGATATGGCGAACAACAAAATCATGGACTTCCTCCTGTTCTCCATTTCCGAATCACTGTAATTCTCAGTATTGCTTCGAAGGCGCCTGCGAACTTTACTCGCTGTGATAATGTGGCTGACGGTTAAAACATTGAACACAAAAATCAACACAATTGGTAATAAAGGGTTTAAAATGCTGTCGATGCACTGGTATGCTTTCCAAAGAGATGAAGTCCAATAGTTTGATTTTCCAACACAATACCATGGAACATTGTCTATCATAACAACAGCTTTGTACACAAAGAAAATTGGAATACTTCTAAGACAACTGCCTACGCAGACCACTGATATAATCGCAGTCACCGTTCTAAGAGTACAATATTTACGTTTAAAATCTTGATAACAAATTGCTGTGAAACGGTCGAATGTAAATCCTACTGTAAACCAAACAGAACCATCAACAGCGACAATATAAAGAACATGCCTCAAAGAGCAAACGGGGGTTATGAACAAGAAACTATTAGGAAAATACATGTTGTTAATTCTATGCATTACCACATCAGTGATAAGTACAGCGAGATCGGCCAGTCCCATGGCGACAAGGTAGCGAGTAATGCACTTTGAGAGGCCACACTTTCCACGAGTCAGTATCGTGATAGCGAGGACATTAACTGTTAAATGAGAAGGAAGACGAGAATGAGCATTTTAGCAAATGCTGCTGTCATGCAAATATTTATGTAAGTTACAGAATAATTCTTCCTACTCCATTTGCATTGATTTCTTGGCACACTTTCTAGGAAATCCGTCACCAATCAGGAACGGAGTAAGGCGTAACAGATTTATGGAACATGGTTGGGGAAAGTTTGAAATAAAAAATGATAAATATTTTGACATGTAAGGAAAATGTAAAACATTTATGAATACACTTATCTAACTGATTCAAACAGAGAAATGATGGTAAACAGAACGTAAGTTATTGGAAGTAAACAGATGAATGCCATGCTGCTTTTGGTATTGGAGCTCCGAGATGAGGAATCTTTAAACATTGAAGGTAAATGATGGAGAACTTGCAATTGATATCAAGTCAAAAGTAAAAATGTCCAAATGCTCCAACTGGAGAAGAATAACACAACATAGAGTTTTGGGGAAATCAGAAAATAAGGCAATGCAATAAAAACTCAAATCTATCAACTCAGAAACTTCAAATACATTAAAAACAATAATATTCAGTTCTATGTTGTAATATTCTTCTGTATGCAAATGATATCATAGATCTTAATGAAGAGTTGGGGAACGTTTACTTCGCTCCTGCTAACAGAAATCTACAGAATCAGACATAAATGACTGCAAGAAAACATTGCAATCCAGCCAGACACGTGCATTATCCGGTGCTTTCATTTTCAAAGTTTTGAATTCTACCTTTTTGCCACTATATATTTTTTATGATTTACATTAGTTCATCTGCCTCTTTCTCCACTTTTCCCGATGACAACATGTGAGTGTCTGTTTCACTTCCACTTCATTATCTATTTGAACAAGTCCACTGCAAATCAGATCTGATCTTGAATTTGTAGAGGTTGAAGTGAGTGACAGTCATACTTTCAATAATTTGAAAGGAAAACGTGAGTTAAAACTGATTAATCTTCAGCTGACATTTAGTAACACGGCAACATTTACAAATATAAATGATGGCAAACAATAGACAATGGTAAAAAAAACCAACTAAACCAGGCAAACAATCTAGTTCCAATGGGTAGAAAGGAACGAGTGTACTAACAGTGATACAATGATTTACAGATTGACATCTTGTTTCAATACATTACCGGGGATGCCAACCACCGCAAGAACAGGGTAGTAAACGACTTCTATTTGATAAATTACTGGGAATCCCATTTCCTACGAGGCCGCTAGATATCTTGGATGTTGAAAGCATGGTGCTCACTCTGCGAATGGGATTTGGTTTTCAATGATATCTTGGATATAGCAAAGCGAATCGACGAGGGAATTAATTAGCGTTTGATCATGTCTTAAAAATATTACTTACAGTCAAGGAAACAAACGGAGTGAACCAAACATTTGATCCCCACATTTACATTGCACAATACAATGTCTACATTACAATAATCAGGATATCAGAGTGTTGGACATAATGTGTTTAAAACCAATAAATCAGCAATAATTATCTATGTGTCAGATTACCTTCAACCATAAGCAAAGTTCGAATTCAGATTCAGTGGAACTGTAATAAATTGCGAATATGTTTAAAAGTCCCAAGAAGTTGTTCGATTGTCATCAAAATCTAACACGCAGATTAATATCATTGATGGCAGTGATTTTGACTTTAATTGCTGTCTCTGCAACAACATAAAGGTACAATATAAAGGGAAAGACTCTTAGTACGGTAGAGGATCAGAAGGACCTTGGGGTCCGGGTCCACAGGACTCTAGAATCGGCCCTGCAGGTGGAGGAGGTGGTTAAGAAGGCGTATGGTGTGCTGGCCTTTATCAATCGAGGGATTGAGTTTAGGAGTCCGGGGGTAATGATGCTGCTATAGAAGACCCTCGTCAGACCCACTTGGAGTACTGTGCTCAGTTCTGGTCGCCTCATTACAGGAAGGATGTGGAAAAGATTGAAAGGGTGCAGAGGAGATTTACAAGGATGTTGCCTGGATTGAGTGGCATGCCTTATGAGGAGAGGCTGAGGGAGCTTGATCTGTTCTCCTTGGAAAGACGTAGGATGAGAGGAGACCTAATCGTGGTGTATAAGATGTTGAGAGGCATGGATCGAGTGGACACTCAGAGGCTTTTTCCCAGGGTGGAAATGGCTGCTACGAGAGGACACAGGTTTAAGGTGCTGGGGGGTAGGTACAGGGGAAATGTTAGGGGAAAGTTTTTCACGCAGAGGGTGGTGGGCGAGTGGAATCGGCTGCCGTCAGTGGTGGTGGAGGCAAACTCAATAGGGTCTTTTAAGAGACTCTTGGATGAGTACATGGGACTTAATAGGATGGAGGGTTATAGGTAGGCCTAAAAGGTAGGGATATGTTCGGCACAACTTGTGGGGCCGAACGGCCTGTTTTGTGTTGTTTCGATGTTTCTATGTAACATGCCTCACTCTTACTGTTGTAAAAATAGAGAAGAATATTGCTAACAAATGGGCCATGAATGAGCCATTTACTTTGAATGCAAGATTCAAACAGGGGCAGGACAATGGCCCAAATCAACTGGATCAATCAGTGCGCACTCCCTCGCTGAAATTTGAGACCTCGTGTGAAAACAACCCTTGTTTTGCAAAGAGTGAAGCCACAGCTGATAATTTTAATAACTTTCTGGTAATATCATCATTCCTTAGCCAACCCCTGCCCAGGGTGAATCTCGTGTAACAGTGTTATCACTGGATAAGTGATCAGGAAACCTAAGGTAATGTTTGGCAGTGCTGGCTTCGAATCACACAGCAGGAAATAAATTTGAATTGGACGAGCATGTTGAATTGAAACTCTACTGTTCACCATGAAACAATTACTTATTGTGGTTCAAACACATTTAGATTCACCAAGGAAATATCTCTTAACTTGTTTTTGCCGACAACTGACGTAGTTGCCTATGACTGCCCTTTGAAATGGCTTAGCCGGACAAGACTAAACAAGAACATCCCTGCCTTCTGTCACATCTCTTTTTTTAAAAAAATTGTTTGGAGAAAACGTGAGAAGCATGTCGATTGGAGCACTTTTTGGGCTCATTTCCAATATCTACAGAACGCATTTAAAGCTATGGTCAGTTGAAACATCCGTAAAGCAGCGCCCTTTTCCATTTTACATCCCGGCAGACAGTGAGAACTGGATCCTGCATGAAGTGAGTTTTTGGACGATAAGCACCAAGTACATTAGAACATAGAAAAACTGCAGCACAAACAGGCCCTTTGGCCCACAAGTTGTGCCGGTCATGTCCCTGCCCACCTAGGCTTATATATAGGCTTACCTATAACCCTCAATCCTATTAAGTCCCATGTACTCATCCAGAAGTCTCTTAAAAGACCCTATCGAATTTGCCTCCACCACCACTGACGGCAGCCGATTCCACTCACTCACCACCCACTGAGTGAAAAAGTTACCCCTGACATTTCCTCTTTACCTACTCCCCAGCACCTTAAACCTGTGTCCTCTCGTAGCAATCATTTCAGCCCTGGGAGAAAGTCTCCGAGAATGCACCCGATCTATGCCTCTCAACATCTTGTACACCTCTATCAGTCACCTCTCATCCTCCGTCTCTCCAAGGAGAAAAGACCGAGCTCCCTCAACCTATCCTCATAAGGCATGCCAGCCAATCCAGGCAACATCTTTGTAAATCTTCTCTGCACCCTTTCAATAATTTCCATTCCTTCCTGTAATGAGGCGACCAGAACTGAGCACAGTACTCTAAGGGGGGTCCGACGAGGGTCTTGTAAAGCTGCATCATTTTCGCCCGACTCCTAAACTCAATCCCTCGATTGATGAAGGCCAGCACACCATACGCCTTCTTAAACACCTCATCGACTTGCGAGGCTGATTTAAGAGTCCTGTGGACGCGGACCCCAAGGTCCTTCTGATCCTCTACACTGCTAAGAGTCTTATCCTTGATATTATACTCCTTCATCCCATTTGACCAGCCAAAATGGAAAACTACACATTTATCCTTGTTGAAGTCCATCTGCCACTTCTCTGCCCAGTCCTGCATCCTATCTATGTCACGCTGCAGCTTCTGGCGTCCCTCCAAACTATCCACAACACCACCAGCGTTCGTGTCGTCGGCAAACCTACCAACTCATCCCTCCACTTCCTCATCCAGGTCATTTATGAAAATGACAAAGAGCAAGGGTCCCAGAACCGATCGCTGGGGCACTCCATTGGTGACCGACCTCCATTCAGAAAAACACCCATCTGCAACCACTCTCTGCCTTCTGCAGGCAAGATAGTTCTGAATCCACAAGGCAACAGCTCCTTGGATCCCATGCCCTCTCACTTTCTCGAGAAGTCTTGCATGGGGGACTTTATCGAATGCCTTGCTAAAGTCCATGTAAAGCACATCTACCGCTTTTCCTTCATCAATGTGTTTCGTCACATTTTCAAAGAACTCCACCTGACTCGTACGGCATGACTTGCCTTTGACAAAGCCGTGCTGACTACTTTTGAGCATACTAAACTTCTCTAAATGTTCATAAATCCTGTCCCTCAGGATCTTCTCCTTCGACTTACCAAATACTGAGCTTAGACTCACCGGTCGGCATTTTCCTGTGCTATCCCTATTCCCTTTCTTGAATATCGGAAGCACATCTGCAATCCTCCAATCCTCCGGAACCTCTCCCACCTCCATTCGACGACGCCACAGGCTCTGCAATATCTTCCCTCGCCCCCTACAGTATCCTGGGGTACATCCCATCCAGTCTCGGCGACTTGTCTATCTTGATGGTATTCAAAATTGCCACGCATCCTCTTTCTTAACTTCCACATACTCAAACTTTTCAGTCCACCGTAATCCTGCAGTACAACCACCCAGGTCTTTTTCCACCGTGAATACCGAGGTAAAGTATTCATTAAGCACCTCCGCTACTTCTTCTGTTTCTGTACAACTTTCTCACCTTCACATTTTATAGGTCCTACTCCTTCACATCTCATCCTTTGACTCTTCACATATTTATATAACGCCTTAGGGTTCTCCTCAATCTTACCTGCCAAGACCTTTTCGTGACCCCTTCTAGCTCTCCAAATTTCCCTCTTAAGTCCCTTCCTACAAGCCGTATAGTCATCTAGATCCCTATCATCGCCTAGCTCTCTGAAACTTTTGTACGCTTTCCTTTTCTTTTGACGAGGCTCAGTGCAGCTTTCGTGCACCACGGGTCCCGTAACCTACCAAAACCTCCCTGTCTATCGGAACGTTGTCATGCACAACTCCAGACAAACATTCCTTGAAAATCTGCCACCTTACTTCGGTACATTTGCTCCTGAACACACCAAACAAACTCCTCCCCATCCAAACCCCTTACCCTAGGGATATTGCAATCGATGTTTGGGAAATTAAAGTCTCCCATCACGACAACCCTGATATTCCTACATCTCTCCAGAATCTGTTTCCCTATCTGCTCCTCAACATCCCTGTTACTATTGGCGGCCTGTTGAAAACACCCAGCAAATTTATCGACCCCTTCCCACTCTGTATTTCTACCCACAGAGACTCCGTAGACAATCCATCCACGGCTTCCAGCTTCCCTGCAGCTGTGACCCTATCCCTGATTAGCAGTTCCACTCCCCCATCCTCTTTTTCCTCCCTCTCTGTCCTTTCTGAAACATCTTAAACCCAGCACCTGAAGTATCCAGTCCTGTCACTGTCCCCAAGTCTCCGTAATGGCCACCACACCACACTTCCAAGCATCGATCCGCACTCTAAGCTCATCCACTTTATTCACTACACTCCTGGCAATACATTAGTAATCCATTTTAATTGCAACAACAGATCGACCTGTTCCTATCATCATGCGGCTGGAGATCTGCTTGCAGGCCGCTCATCTGACAAATAAATCACCCTGTCATCGTGCTGATCATTGAATTTGTGTGGGTGTCACTTCCCATGTCACTGCGTGCAGTGATGGTCATCTTCAGAATCAGGTTATTTCTAATCTCTTTTGTTCCTCTTATTGTGCTCGTGAGATTTATTCAAACAGCAAATTGCACCGCCAAACTGAGCATCCTGAAGAGCCTGCATCGTGACCGGCAACATTGTGTCCTCCATCGAACTGCACTCTGATCCATTGCCCTATCATTCCCTCCAATGCTGACATCAAACTGAAACAATATCATTGTTTCAGGAAGGAATGTGCAATAGACAATTGTGATAGTGTCCAGTGTATGAGTTGAAAAGTAAAGTGCAAGTAGTCCTCAAAGATCTTCAGTTATATGCGTCCTGGCAAAGCTTCTCGGGCTCTGCGGATGCGTTTTTATTGTGAATTTCAATCTGTGATTAATTAGATTGAATCAATGTGCTGTTCAGAAACCGTGGTGTGTAAAACGCAGGATGTCATTCAGCCCATCGAATCAGCACCAACTCTTTGTTAGAGGATCCTACCCTGGCCCTGTCCCATAACTCCACATATTTACTTCGCGAATTCCCCTAACCTGCATGTCATTGGACTGTGGGAGGAAACTGTACCCGTAGGAAACCGACGCAGACACGAGGAGGACATACAAACTCCATATAGACAGGGATCCAATGCTAGAATTGAACCCACATCCCTGGCACTCTGAGGCAGCAATTCTAACCACTTCCAGTGAAGGAAAGTATTCCGTCTTTCTGAATCCAGACTGAGCTGTCCTGATACCATCAGGATTCCGTGGACAATTACCCTGGGATCCCCCTATTTACAAACAGGGTGATTAGGTTGGAGATTGAGAGGCGAGATTGAAAGGTCCAATGTACCATATGGTCTCAATTAATGTAATCCTCCCTCTGCCTCAGGATGATTCAATACTGGGTTGCAGTACATGTCTCACCAGATGCAAAAAACATTTGTCGTTCATTAAACCCAATCTTTTGCTCGGCTTGGTGCCCCCTTTACCTCATCGAGTGTGGTATGTTTTTGGCTCTCTTCATCATATTGGGAGTTCTGGTCAGTGTCCAATTTCAGGATGAACTTCTACTGTGTTGAGACAAAGAACAAAGAACAGTACAGCACAGGAAACAGGCCCTTCGGCCCTCCAAGCCTGTGCCGCTCCTTGGTCCAGCTAGACCAATCGTTTGTATCCTTCCATTCCCAGGCTGCTCATGTGACTATCCAGGTAAGTCTTAAACGATGTCAGCGTGCCTGCCTCCACCACCCTACTTGGCAGCGCATTCCAGGCCCCCACCACCGTCTGTGTAAAAACCGTCCCTCTGATATCTGAGTTATACTTCGCCCCTCTCAGCTTGAGCCCGTGACCCCTCGTGATCGTCACCTCCGACCTGGCAAAAAGCTTCCCACTGTTCACCCTATCTATACCCTTCATAATCTTGTATACCTCTATTAGATCTCCCCTCATTCTCCGTCTTTCCAAGGAGAACAACCCCAGTCTACCCAATCTCTCCTCATAGCAAAGACCCTCCATACCAGGCAACATCCTGATAAACCTTCTCTGCACTCTCTCCAATGCCTCCACGTCCTTCTGGTAATGCGGCGACGAGAACTGGACGCAGTACTCCAAATGTGGCCTAACCAGCGTTCTACACAGCTGCATCATCAGACTCCAGCTTTTATACTCTATACCCCGTCCTATAAAGGCAAGCATACCATATGCCTTCTTTACCACCTTCTCCACCTGTGTTGCCACCTTCAAGGATTTGTGGACTTGCACACCTAGATCCCTCTGTGTTTCTATACTCCTGATGACTCTGCCATTTATTGTATAACTCCTCCCTACATTATTTCTTCCAAAATGTATCACTTCGCATTTATCCGGATTAAATTCCATCTGCCACCTCTCCGCCCAATTTTCCAGCCTATCTATATCCTGCTGTATTGCCCGACAATGCTCTTCACTATCCGCAATTCCAGCCATCTTCGTGTCATCCGCAAACTTGCTGATTACACCAGTTACACCTTCTTCCAAATCATTTATATATATCACAAATAGCAGAGGTCCCAGTACAGAGCCCTGCGGAACACCACTGGCCACAGACCTCCAGGTGGAAAAAGACCCTTCGACCACTACCCTCTGTCTCCTATGGCCAAGCCAGTTCTCCACCCATCTAGGCACTTCTCCTTGTATCCCATGAGCCTTAATCTTCTTAACCAACCTGCCATGTGGGACTTTGTCAAATGCCTTACTGAAATCCATATAGACGACATCCACGGCCCTTCCTTCATCAACCGTTTTTGTCACTTCCTCAAAAAACTCCACCAAATTTGTAAGGCACGACCTCCCTCTTACAAAACCATGCTGTCTGTCACTAATGAGATTGTTCCGTTCTAAATGCACATACATCCGGTCTCTAAGAATCCTCTCCAACAACTTCCCTACCACGGACGTCAAGCTCACCGGCCTATAATTTCCTGGGTTATCCCTGCTACCCTTCTTAAACAACGGGACCACATTCGCTATCCTCCAATCCTCAGGGACCTCACCCGTGTCCAAAGAAGCGACAAAGATTTCCGTCAGAGGCCCAGCAATTTCACCTCTCGTCTCCCTGAGCAGTCGAGGATAGATGCCATCAGGCCCTGGGGCTTTGTCAGTTTTAATGTTCCCTAAAAAACCTAACACTTCCTCTCTTGTAATGGAGATTTTCTCTAACGGGTCAACACCTCCCTCCGAGACACTCCCGGTTAACACGCCCCTCTCCTTCGTGAATACCGATGCAAAGTATTCATTTAGGATCTCCCCTTTTCCCTTGGGTTCTAAGCATAATTCCCCTCCTTTGTCCCTGAGAGGTCCGATTTTCTCCCTGACAACTCTTTTGTTCCTAACGTATGAATAGAATGCCTTAGGATTCTCCTTAATCCTGCCTGCCAAGAACATCTCGTGCCCTCTTTTTGCCCTTCTAACTCCCCGTTTGAGATCTTTCCTACTCTCTCTGTATTCCTCCAGAGCTCCATCTGTTTTCAGTTGCCTGGATTTAACGTACGCCTCCCTTTTCATTTTAATCAGATCCTCAATTTCCCTGGTTATCCACGGCTCTCGAATCCTACCTTTCCTATCTTTCCTTTTTACAGGCACATGCCTATCCTGCAGCCTTATCAATAGTTCCTTAAAAGACTCCCACATGCCAGACGCGGACTTACCCTCGAACATCCTCTCCCAATCAACATCCACCAATTCCTGCCTAATCCGGCTATAGTCAGCCTTCCCCCAATTTAGCACCCTGCCCGTAGGGCAGCACTCATCCTTGTCCAATACTATCCTAAAGTTAAAAGAGTTGTGGTCACTATTTGCCACATTTTCCCCTCTCGAAACTTTGACGACCTGACCGGGCTCATTTCCCAGAACTAGGTCCAGTATAGCCCCCTCTCTAGTCGGGCTATCTACATACTGTTCCAAAGAACCTTCCAGTACGCATTTTACAAATTCCTCCCCGTCCGGTCCCCCAGCTCTAAGCACTTTCCAGTCTGTGCCAGGGAAATTAAAGTCCCCCACTACAACAACCCTATGTTTTCTGCACCTATCCAGAATCTCCTGACATATCCTTTCCTCCACTTCCCGTGGGCTGTTGGGTGGTCTGTAGTACACCCCCAGCATAGTGACTGCACCCTTCCTGTTTCTGAGTTCCACCCACAGCGACTCAGTACATGACCCCTCTAAGTTGTCTACCCTCTGCACCGTGGTAACATGCTCCTTAACTAATATCGCTACTCCCCCACCTTTTTTAGCCCCTCCTCCGTCTCGCCTAAAACACTTATACCCCGGAATATTCAGCTGCCAGTACTGTCCTTCTTTTAACCAAGTTTCCGTCACCGCAACCACATCCAAATTCCGCATAAGCATTAAGGCCCTAAGTTCGTCTGTTTTACCCGTTACGCACCTCGCATTGAAACAGATGCACTCCAGACCTCCAAGCCCACTCAGGTCATCCTCCTCCAGAGTGCTCCTCTTCTTAGCTAGCCTTGCCCTGGCCCCCAGCTCGACCCCAGCCTCAGTATTTACTGACCTCCTGTTTTGTTCCCCACCCCCCCTGCCACACTAGTTTAAATCCTGCCGAAACACTCTCGCAAAACTCCCAGCCAGGATATTTGCTCCCTTCCAGTTGAGGTGTAACCAATCCTTTCTGTACAGTTGCCATCCTGACTTGAAGATTTCCCAGTTATCTATGAATTTAAAACCCTCCCTCTTGCACCAGTCCTTTAGCCGCGCGTTCAACTGTAGAATCTCCCTGTTCCGAGCCTCACTTGCACTAGGCACCCGGAGCAGTCCAGAGATTGCTACCCTGGGGGCCTTACTTTTTAGCCTAGCACCCAACTCCCTGAATTTCTCTCGTATGACCCCCCTGCTCTTCCTACCTACATCATTTTCACCAATGTGTACAATCACATCCGTTTGACTACCTTCCTTTTTAAATATGCTTCCTACCCTCTCGAAGACATCCAGTACCCCGGCACCAGGGAGGCAGACTACCATCCTGGATTCTCGTTCACTCCCACAGAACCGTCTGTCCGTGCCTCTAACCATTGCGTCCCCCACAACTATCGCTCTCCTAAACCCTTTCTTTCCCTTCCGGACCCCTGAACCTGTCTCCGTGGAGGCGATCTGGTCCTCGTGGCTTACCCCTGGAGGGTCATCCCCTCCACAGATTCCAAAACAATATACCTATTTTGGAGGGGGACAACCACAGGGGATCCCTCCACAGACTGCTCACTCCCTTCCCTTCTCCCATCTGTTGCCCATCCCTTTCTTTTATGGGAGACTGCCACTGGGGTACTTTCTGGCACATCACCCTTCTGACTATTACCCCTCCTAACTGTGACCCACGTGTCTTCCTTCCGAGACCCTGGTGTCAATACCTGACTATAACTTTTATCTATTAATCTATCATTTTCCCTAACTAAACTGAGTTCATCGAGCCTCAGCTCCAGCTCCCTTACACGACCCTTCAGGAGTTGCAGTTCCACACATCTGGCACAGATATGGACTTCCGGGAGGCAAGTTGTCTCCAGGAACTCCCACATCCCACACCGAATGCAGTATACTGGCCTCCCACTCATACCAGCCATGTCCTTTTTAGTTTTTAGGAGATAAAACAAAAAAGGGGGTGTAGCAGAAGAAAAACAAACAACCTTCCTCGCCTTCGCCGAAGCCCTGTGAGCCAAAGCCCTTATATCTCTCACTCTGCCCCCTGCTCACTCTGCTGCCCGCTAACGACGCTGCCCGCTCAAAGGTGCGGCCTACTTTTAAACCCTCCAAAACCTTCCCAGGCTGCTGCTGGGCCTATTTCCTGTTTTGAAAAAAAATCTTCGATTTTTTTCACAAATTTAACTGAAAAATAATTAAATAAATTAGTGCACAAACAAGCTCCCTTACCCTCAGCCTGCTCCTGTGGAACAATGAGAAATGGGAAAGTGATGGAAATCCATGATCTTGCTATTTCTAATCTCAGGGAATTTCACGCTGCTATGGGTACTGTTTATGTCCTGTTCGATAGTGAGACGATTGGATTACTTGGGATATTCAGTTCACCTACCCATATTTGTGCCTGAAATTTATTCATGCTCCAGCTCCTGAGCTGCTGCACAAACACCTTTATTCATGCAGTGACTCAGAGTCAATTCAGAAAGGAGTTGTGGAATGGTATTCAAAATGCCTTGGTTAAGATGGTCAAAAGCGTTCGATAACGAGACCTCATACATTCATTTGCTGGACTATGTTCGAAAGCACAGAAATCAAATGAAAATGGACATGGAAGCAAAGTAGCTAATTCACTGCTGACATTTGACAAAATCGTAATTTGCTTTTTTCAAGGAAAAAATCTAAATGATAATGAATGTACCTAAAGAAAGAGCCAATCAATTGGACACCAAAATAGAAATCTCCTATTAAATGGCATGAGCACATTCATGGAGAAGGTGGTTTTTAAGTTTAAATTTATTTATTCGTGTCACAAATGGGGTTACATTAACACTGAAATGAAGTTACTGTGTAAATCCCCGAGTTGGAACACTCCGGTGCCTCTTCGGGGAACACTGAGGGAGAATCTAGCATCGACAATGCACCCTAACCAGCACGTCTTTTGGACTATGGGAGGAAACCAGAGCGCCCGGTGGAAACCCACACAGATACGGGGAGAACGTGCAAACTCCACACAGAGAGTGACTCAAGCCAGAAATCAAACCCGAGTTCATGGCGTTGTGAGGCAGCAGTGCTAACCACTGTGCCACCAGGCCGTCCCCAGAGTGGGAACTTTCAGAGTGGGAAAATAATAATGAAAAGCCTTGGGTCACCGTCTGTGTGGAGTTTTCACACTCTTCCTGTGTCTGCGTGGGTTTCCTCCGGGTGCTCCGGTTTCCTCCCATATTCCAAAACCATGCGGGTTAGGTGGATTGGCCATGCTAAATTGTGACTTCGCGTCCAACGATGTGCAGGTTAGGTGGATTGGCCATGCTAAATTGCCACTTAGTTGCCAATGATGTACAGTTTAGGGGGATTTTCAACATCAATATTTGGGGTAATGGGGATGGGCTAAAATGCTCTGTCGGAGAGTTGGTGCAGACTCAATGGGCCGTGTGGCCCCCGACTGCACTATCAGGGTTCTACGATGACAAAATGCCATGCAAACAGGTGAGTGAAATGCAGGCAGTAAGGTGGTTGTGGGGTTTGAGGTGGGGGCAGGGGGGTGGGGGGGGGGCGGTTGTGGGTAGAGGACATTGCATGGCCCTCTATTCAAGAATGACTTCTACTCAGGACATGAGCTTCTGCCAAGGGCAGCCTTGTGACCTGACTGAAGAGGCTGCATTTTCACCCCAAAGTGCATCGGGAACATTGGACTGCACGGTGGCACAGTGGTTAGCACTGCTGCCTCACAGCGCCAGGGACCCGGGTTCAATTGCGCCCTCGTGTGACTGTCCATGTGGAGTCTGTATGTTCTCCCCGTGTCTGCGTGGGTTTCCTCCAGTTGCTTCCATTTCCTCCCACAGTCCAAAGATCTGCAGGTATGATGGATTGCTCAGGCTACACTGCCACTTTGGGCTCTGTTTTGACATTTTGATTCCATGTGCTGGGCAGACTTGAAACTGGGAGTGTTTCAGATCCGACTTTTAGACACGTTCTCAGGCGCCCCCATACGCCCTCTGTCTGCAAAAAATATCAGCGATTCAGAATCGCGCTGCAGAAGCCTGTGGGCGGGGCTTGATGCGCCCGACACCCTGCAACTCTGATCGGCTCCTCTAACTGTGCATGCGCAAAAAAAGTGCTCTCCCCTACCAAATCGCTCCCGGGCCGGTAATGCCTCCCCCAACAGACATTGCCCCACCCTCTCAACGTTACTGACCCCCTGATCCCCACCCACCCATCACCCAGAATGATCCCAGACCCCTCCCCCTTTCCCCCCCACTGATTTGAAGCAGAGTGACAGCAGATCATTCTCCCCCTCCCCCACTGACCTATTGCAGAGAGATCCAACATCCTCTCCCTCCACCCTACAGATATCAGGCATAATATACAGCAGGATATTGATCAGTTGGAGACTTGGGCAGAGAGTTGGCAGATGGAGTTTAATCCGGTCAAATTTGAGTTAATGTATTTTGGAAAGTGTAATAAAAATGGGAAATATACAGTAAAGGGCAGAACCGTGAAGTGTACCGATAGGCAGAGGGATCTGGGTGCACAGGTACACAGGTCACTGAAAGTGGCAATGCAGGTGAAGAAGGTAGTCAAGAAAGCACATTGCATGTTGCCTTCATCGGCTGGGGCATTGAGTTTAAAAACTGGCAAGACATGTTGCAGCTTTATAGAACCATTGTTGGGCCACACTTGGATTATAGTGTTCAATTCTGGTCGTCACACTACCAGAAGGATGCGGAGGCTTTGGAGAGGGTACAGAAAAGATTAATCAGGATGTTGCCTGGCATGGAGGGCATTAGCTCTGAGGAGAAGTTGGAGAAACTTGGTTTGTTCTCGCTGGAGCGACGGAGGTTCAGGGGAGACCTGATAGAAGTCTACAAGATTATGAGAGGCATGGACAGAATGGATAGTCAGAAGCTTTTTCGCATGGTGGAAGAGTCAATTACTAGGGGGCATAGGTTTAAGGTGCGAGAGGCAAGGTTTAAAAGAGTTGTCCGAGGCAGATGTTTTACGCAGATAGTGGTGGGTGCCTGGAACCCATTGCCGGGAGAGGTAGTGGAAGCGGATTTGATAGTGACTTTTAAGGAGCATCTTGACAAGTACATGAATGGGATGGTAAGAGAGGGATATGGTCGCCGGAATGGTAGGGAGGAATTAGTTAAGTCCGGCAGCATGGTGTGCAGGCTGGGACGGCCGAAGGGCCTCTTCCTGTGCTGTAATTTTCTTTGTTCTTTGTTCTTTGATCTCCTCACTCCCAACCCGACACTCCCGCACAAGAACCCCATCTCCTCTGGACTCCGATGGCTGTGTGACACCTCCCTCTCTCTCCCCTGTCCCCAGTCATTGAGGCCCTGATCCACCAACCGCCCCCCCCTTCCCCATCAGCACACCTGTAAGTGCTCACTTGCCTTCCCCTCAATGCGAACAAGCAAACTGCATGGAACTTGTTGGAATCTTCTGCCAAGCCGCGTGCAGCTGATCTGCCCGAACGAGGGGCTGCTCCATTAAAACCTCAAGAATGGACCAGCACGCAGTACAGGACAATGTGCGCACGACCAGCCCCCCGTTTCTCAGAAAGCGATCTGGGGAGGTTGCTGGATGCAGCAGAGGCGAGGCGGGTCACCCTCTTCCCCCAGAAGCATGCCGACGCAGGGGCTGATGTTGGAAATGCGGCCTAGGAGACAGTCGCCACCTCTGTCAGTGCCAGGGCACTGCCCCCTCCCCCCGAAACGGGAAGCAGTGCCGGAAAAAAGTCAATGACCTCATCCGTGCAGCAAGGGAGAGTGCTGAACCCCAACTTACAGCTTTCCCCAAATTTCCCCCAGATCCTCCCATCCCCAGATTCCATCAGGCTTCCAGCAACTGACCCCCAAGCACCTCCTTCCTATCCCCCTCGCCCCCGCCCCCCCCCCACCCCGCCAAGAGCCCTACTGTTCTTGCCCTCTAAGGGTCATCACATTATACTCTGTAGGAGTTATGCCATCATTCCTCTCATGGATCCCTCTGCCTCCACAGGAGAAGACGGACCATAACACTCATGAGAGGGTGAAGGCAGGGGGTGGTGAGGCAGACCTCCATGTCCTCACCACCTTTGAGGAGCGGGCACTGGAGCTCTCAAGGGAAGGGGAGATGCAGGCTGTCAGTGGCAGCATGGTTAGGCTGCCGTCAAGACGTGAGCACCTGTCATTCGTCCACTCACTTTCAGGCAATTTCTTCGGAGCACGAGCTTTGTGTGCGAGGGGCAAGGTTTAAAGGAGATGTACGAGGCATGTTTATTTACACAGAGAGGAGAGTGGGTGCCCGGAACTCGCTGCCAGGAGGCGTTCGCGAATGCAGGTACGCTAGCGGCATCTCTACAGCTATGTGCATGACATGGCAGTCGAGGCATATGCTCCCTGGAAGGGTAGGGGATAACAAATCAGGTCGCTACAGGCTTGCAGTCATAGAGCATAGAGGTTTACAGCACGGAAACAGGCCCTTCGGCCCAACTTGTCCATGTAGCTCCTTATTTTTAACCCCTAAGCTAGTTCCAATTTGGCCCATATCCCTTTATACCCATCTTACCCATGTAATGTCTAAACGCTTTTTAAAAGGCAAAATTGTACCCACCTCTTCTACTACCTCTGGCAGCTTGTTCCAGACACTCACCACCCTCTGCGTGAAATAATTGCCCCTCTGGACCCTTTTGTATGTCTCCCCTCTCACCTTAAACCTATGCCCTCTCGTTTTAGACTCCTCTACCTTGGAGGGCCGAAGGGCCTGTTGCTGTGATATAATTTTTTTGGTGCTCTATGGTGTCCTATGTTCAATGTAGAAATGTGAATCACGTGGTATCAGACAGGAACTTTCAAACGTTAATTAGGGGAGTCGATGAGAAGGTAAAGGGACTTCTGGCAAGTGGCAGGCTTTCAAAAATGTGTTAACCAGGGTCCAGGGTAAGCACATTCCTTTTACAGTGAAGGGCAAGGCTGGTATAAGTAGGGAACCCTGGATGACTTTGTATATCAAGGAAGAAGGAGGTACATGACACGCACAAGCAACTGGGATCAAGTGAATCCCTTGAAGAGTATAGGGGGTGTAGAAGCAGAGTTACGAGAGAAATCAGGAAGGCAAAAAGAGGACACGAGATTGTTTTGGCAGATAAGGCAAAGGAGAATCCAAAGAGCTTCTACAAATACATAAAGGTCAAAGGAGTAAATAGGGAGAGAGTAGGACATTTTAAGGAGCAGCAAGATCATCAATGTGCGGATCCACAAAAGATGGGTGAGATCCTAAATGAATATTTCTCATCAGTATTTACTGTTGAGAAAAACATGGATGTTAGGGAACTTGAGGAAATAAATAGTGATGTCTTGAGGAGTATACATATTACAGAGAAGGAGGTGCTGGAATTCCTAAAGCGCATCAAGGAAGATAAATCCCCGGGACCTGATGAAGTGTATCCCAGGACATTGTGGGAGATGAGGGAGAAAATTGCGGGTCTCCTAGCAGAGATATTTGAATCATCGATAGTCACAGTTGAGGTGGAGTGTTGCAAATGTTGTACCTTTGTTTAAAAAGGGCTGCAGCGAAAAGCCTGGGAACTACAGGCTGGAAAGCCTCACACCTGTGGTGGGTACGTTGTTGGAAAGTATTTTGAGAGACAGGATCTACAGGTATTTAGAGACGCAAGGACTGATTAGGGACATTCAGCATGGCTTTGTGAGCGGAAAATCATGACTCACAAATTTGATTGAGTTTTTTGAAGTGGTAACCAAGAAGGTAGATGAGGGCAATGTAGTTGATGTTGTCTACATGGACTTTAGCAAGGCCTTTGACAAGGTACCGCATTGTCGGTTGTTGAACAAGGTTAATTCTCATGGGCTCCAGAGTGTAGCAAAATGGATACCAAAATTGGCTTGATGACAGAAGATGGAGGGTGGTTGTAGAGGGTTACTTTTCAAACTGGACGCCTGTGACCAGCAGTGTGCCTCAGGGATCTGTGCTGGGTCCACTGTTATTTGTCATTTATATTAATTAATTGGATGAGAATATAGGAGGCATGTTTAGTAAGATTGCAGATGACCCCAAGATTGGTGGCATATTGGACAATGAAGAAGGTTATCTCGGATTGCAACGAGCCAGTGGGCTGATGAATGGCAGATGGAGTTCAATTTAGATAAATACGAGGTGATGCATCTTGGTAGATTGAGCCAGGGCAGGACTTACTCAATTAATCGTAGGGCGTTGCGGAGAGTTACAGCACAAAGAGATCTAGGAATACAGGTTCATAGCTCCTTGAAAGTGGGGTCACAGGTGGACAAATTGGTGAAGAAGGCATTCAGCATGCTTGGTTTCATTGGTCAGAACATTGAATACAGGAGTTAGGACGTCTTGATGAAGTTGTACAAGACGTTGGTAAGGCCACATTTGGAATACTGTGTGCAGTTCTGGTCGCACTATTATGGAAACGACATTATTGAACTGGAAAGGGTGCAGAAAAGATTCACTAGGGTGCTACCGGAACTTGATGGTTTGAGTTATAAGGAGAGGCTGGATAGACTGGGACGTTTTTCCCTCGAGCGTAGAAGTCTGAGAGGTGATCTTATAGAGGTCTATAAAATAACGAGGGGCATAGATCAGCGAGATAGCCAATATCTTTCCCAAAGGTAGGGGAGTCTAAAATAGAGGGGATATACTTAAGGTGAGAGGGGAGAGATGCAAAAGGGTCCAGAGGGGCAATTTTTTTCACACAGAGGGCGGTGAGTGTCTCGAACAAGCTGCCAGAGGTAGTAGTAGAGGCGGGTACAATTTTGTCTTTTAAAAAACATTTAGACAGTTACATGGGGAAGATGGGTATAGATGGATATGGGCCAATCGGGATTAGCTTAGGGATTTAAAAAAAAACGGTGGCATTTACAAATTGGGCCCAACGGCCTGTTTCCATGCTGTAAACCTCTATGACTATTTTACTCGAAGTTTGGCATCCCGGATTCCTCTCCCTCGCACTTCACCTTGAATCCTGTGTTGCAGTGACAGGTCCTGACGCCCTGGTGCCTTCTGGACTCCAGGCCCCTTCTGCAGCTCCCGCCCATCCTGGCCAAGACAGTTCGATGAGTCCTCGGAGGATATGGGCGAAGGGACCTCCGAGGGTGGCACAGTCTTGGCGTCAGCTTCCACCTCACAACTCACCATCCCAGATACTGACACGGCGGTGGGTTCAGTTGGTGGCCAGGCTTCTGAGTGCCTCTCTGGTGAGCACGACACATCTGTTGATGTACATTGGGTGGAGGAGGGAACGTCCGAGGCATCTGGCACACAGGGGCCTACCAGGCGAGAACTCAGCTGGCCCCAGGCTACATGCTGGGCCTCTGAGATCACTTCTCCCTCAGCTGCTGGAGATGCAGCAACAGAGTAGGGAATGCAGGAGGGGCTGACGGCCACACTGGACCGACTGCAAGGCTGTTGGGAGGAATCCAGCTATTGCATGTGGAAAGCCTGAGGCAGGGGATCCTCACCATGAGTGGCAAGCTCCAAGCGACGGCCGAGTCACAACAGGACACAGCTGAGAGAGTAAACAGGATTCTCGAGATTCTGCGGCCCATGGCTGAGAGGCTCGAGAGTTTGCAGGAGACTCAGCGGGACAGAGCTGAGACACAGCGGGCTACGGCAACAGCCCTTGAGAATCTGGCCCAGTCGCAGAGGGTCATGGCTGAGTGATTGCAGAGCGTGGCCCAGTCTCAGAGAGCACTTGCTGCGGCCATTGACAGGTGGCCCCCGGGTCAGGTGGTCATCACAGAGGGCTCGACCAGCATGGATAGGACGCAGATGGTCCTCCAGGACTGGCAGGGACATGAAGATGGTGTTATGGAAACGTCCCTGACACCAGGAAGCAAGAAGAGGAAGAGCCCGGCGAGGAACATCACCCAGGCGCTGGTGTGCTGGCAGCTCGAATGAGGCAGGCGGGGGCGACAAGGGAGGCCCTGATCACCAGGCGGTTCAGTCGAGCGGGGGTTTGTGTCTGAGGATTCCATTTCCGCACCTGCCCCTGCGCCAAAATTCCATCTCTATCCTGCAACATTGCGATACCAGAGTGGTGGGCCTGGGTACTCTGTGTTAGCGAGTTTTTTGTCAGGCAGGAGGGTGATGACAACTCGCTCAGCACCATTATGATGATGCCCTCGTGCAAACTAGCCTAACTCGTACTTGAGCTCCACATGCACGCTGGCACCTGGGCCCACGTTTGTGTAATGGGTAAGGGATCTGACACCCCCCTACAGGCCCCCTAGGACAGTGATCTGAAATCCCCATACAGGGCCCCGGGGTGCGTGGGGCGGGGTAGGGGAGGGAATCGCTTGTGTGTTCTGGCGAACCAATGGCTTCCTTTTCTCAGTGACACAGCATTGAGGGGCCTCCCCAACTGACATCACCATGAAGCATCGCTCTGGCGATCATCAATGGAAGAGGATTCCTATTCGAGACAAATCTGAGACTAATTAGCGACAGATGGGTGGTGAAAAAGCAGGGAAGTTGTTTCCACTGGCGGGTGAAACTAGAACTCGGGGGCATGGCCTCAAAATAAGGGGAAGCAGATTTAGTACTAAGTTTAAGAGGAACTTCTTCACACGAAGGGTTGTGAGCCTGTGGAATTCGCTGCCCAGTGAAGCAGTTGAGGCTAACTCATTGAATGTCTTTAAGGCAAGGATAGATAAGTTTTTGAATAGTAAAGGAATTAAGGGTTATGTTGAGTGGGTGGGTAAGTGGAGCTGAGTCCACGAAAAGATCAGCCAGGATCGTATTGAATGGCGGAGCAAGCTTGAGGGGCCAGATGCCCTACTCTTGCTCCTAGTTCTTCTGTTCTTATGTTCTAAATTACTTCTTAGTGTCCAACGATGTGCATGTTAGATGGATTGGAAATGGTAAATTGCCCTTTCGTGTCCAAAGATGGGGCAGCTAGGTGGATAGGTCATGCTAATTTGCCCCTTAGCGTCCAAAGATGCATGGATTAGGTGGATTGGCCGTGCTAAGTTGACCCTTATTGCCCAAAGATGTGTAGGTTAGGTGACATGGCCATGTTAAATTACCCTTTCGTGTAAAAGATGTTCAGATTAGATGTCAAATTGTCCCTTAGTGTCCAAAGATGCGCGTGTTTGCTAGATTGGCCATTCCTATGTTCTAAATTGCCCCTTAGCAGGTTAGCTAGATTGGCCATGCTAAATTGACCCTTCGTGTCCAAATATGTGTAGATTAGGTGGATTGGCCATGCTGAATTATTCCTTCGTGTCCAAGGATGCGCGGGTCAGGTGAATTGGCGGTGCTACATTGCCCCGTAATGTGCAAAGATATGCGCGTTAAGTGGATTGGCCGTGCTAACTGCTCCTTAGTGTCCAAACATGTGCAGGTTAGGTGGATTGGCCGTGCTAAATTGCCCCTTATTGTCCAACGATGTGCATGTTAGGTGGATTGGCCATGCTAAATTATCTATTAATGTCCAAAGTTGTTGGCCATGCTAGTTTGCCCCTTAGCGTCCAAAGATGTGCCTATTCGGTGGATTGGCCATGCTAAATTGCCCCTTAGTGTACACGGATGTGCAGGTTAGTTGAATGGCCTTGTAAAATTGCCCCTTAGTGTCCAAAGATGTGCAGGTTCAGTGCATTGGCCAAGCTAAATTGCCCCGTAGTGTCCAAAGATGTTCAAGTTAGCTGGTATGGCCATGCTAAGTTGCCCCTTAGTGTCCAAAGATGTGCATGTTAGGTCGATTCGCCAATGCTAAACTATAACTTAGTATCCAAAGATGTGCAGGTTAGGTGGATTGGCCATTCTTTATTACCCCTTAGTGTACAAAGATGTGCAGGTCAGATGGATTGGCCATGGAAAATTGCCCCTTAGTATCTAAAGGTGCACGGGTAAGGTGGATTGACCGTGCTACATTGCCCCTTAATATCCAAAGTTGTGCACGTTAGGTGAATTGGCCATGCTAAATTGCGCCTTAATGTCCGAAAATGTGCAGGTTAGGTGAATTCATCATTGTATATTGTCCCTTAGTGTCCAAAGATGGGCGGGTTTGGTGCATTGGCCCTGCTAACTGTCCCTTAGTGTTCAGAGATGTGTAGCTTAGGTGGACAGACCACACTAAATTGCCCCGTAGTGTCCAAAGATGTGCAAGTTAGGTGGATTGCAATTCTTAATTGCCGTTCGGTGTACAAAGATGTGCAGGTCAGGTGGATTGGCCATTGGAAATTGCTCCTTAGTGTCCAAAGGTGCGCGGGTAAGGTGGATTGGCCGTGTTACATTGCCCCTTAATATCCAAAGTTGTGCAGCTTAAGTGAATTGGCAATGCTAAATTGCCATTTAATGTCCAAAAAAGTGCAAGTTAGCTGAATTGGTCATGGTAAATTGCCCCTGAGTGTCCAAAGATATGCGGGTTAGGTGTATTGGCCCTGCTAACTGCCCCTTAGTGTCCAAAGATGTGTAGGTTAGGTGGACGGACCATGCTAAATTAACCCTTAATGTCCAAGGATGTGTAGGTTACGGGGATTGGCCATGGTAAGTTGCCACTCAGTGTCCAAAGATAGACATGTTAGGTGGATTGGTCTTGCTAAACTGCCCCTAAATGCTCAATTTTGTGCAGGTTAGTTGAATTGACCATGCTAGATTACCGCTTGTTGTCCAAAGATGTGCACGTCAGGTGGATTGGCCATGCTAAATTGCCGCTTAGTATCGAAAGATCTGTTAGTTAGTGGGATTCTCATAATTAATTGCCCCTTATAGTCCAAAAGGGACTGGATAGTTGGATTAGCAACGCTAACTTGCTTCTGAGTGTCCAAAGGTGTGCAGGTTATGTTGATTGCCCATTCTAAATTGCCCCTTAATGCCTAAAGATGTGCATGGCAGCTGGCGTTGCCATGCTAAATTGCCCCTCAGTGTCCAAAAAAAGGTGTAGCTTTGGTGAATTGGCCATGCCAAATTGCCCCTTAGTTTCCAATGATGTGCAGGTTAGGTGGATTACCCACGCTAAATTGCCTTCGTGTCCAAAGATGTGTAGGTTAGGTGAATTGGCCATGCTAAATTGCCCCTTCGTGTCCAAAGATGTGCAGTTTAGGTGGATTGGCCATGCTAAATTGCCCCTTGGTGTCCAAAGAAGTGTAGGTTGAATGGATTGGTCATGGTAAATTGCTCTTTATCATCCAAAAATATGCATGTTTGTTGGATTCCCCAATGCTAAATTGCCCCTTAGTGTCCACAAAGGTACAGGTTAGGTGGATTGGCCATGGTAAATTGCCGCTTAGTATCCAAGGATGTGTTGGTTAGGGGGATTGGTCATACTTAATTGCCCCTTATCGTCAAAAAAGGGACTGGATAGTTGGATTAACCATGCTAACCTTCCCTTAGTGTCCAAAGATGTGCAGGCTATGTGGATTGCCTCTGCTAAATTGCCCCTTAGTGTCTAAAGATGTGTAGATTAGGTGGATTGGCCATGCTAATTTGCCCTTTATTGTCCAAAGATGTGTCGGTTAGGTGGATTGGCCATGCTAAACTTCCCCTTAGTGTCGAAAGAAGTGCAGGTTAGGTGTCTTTGAAATGCTAAATTGCCCTTTGGTATCCAAAGATGTTTAGGTTAGGTGGATTTGCCATGGAAATTGCCCCTAAATGTTCAAAAATGTGCACGTTAGGTGGAATGACATGCTAAATTGTCCCTTATTGTCCAAGATGTACGGATTAGTTGGATTGGCCAGGCAAAATTGCTCATTAGTGTCCAACGATGTGCAGCTTAACTGGATTAGCTCTGCTAAATTGCCCCTTAATGTCCAAAGATGTATTGGTTAGGTGGATTGGCCATACTTATTTGCCCCTTAATGTCCAATGATATGCAGGTTAGGTAGACTTGTCATGCTAAAGTGCCCGTCAGTGTCCAAAGATGGGCAAGTTAGGTAAATTGCCCTGCTAAATTGCCCCAAAGTGTCCAAAGATGTGCAGGTTAGGTGCATTGGCCTTTCAAAATTGCTTCTTAGTGTCCAAGATCTGCGGGTTAAGTGGATTGGCCATGCAAACTTGCCCTTAGTGTCTAACGATGTGCATGTTATCTGGATTGGCCATGCTAAGTTGCCTCTTCGTGTCCAACAGTGTCCAGATTGGCTGGTTAGGCCATGCTTATTTGCCCCTTAATGTCCAAAGATGTGCAGGTTAGATGGATTTGTCATGCTAAATTGGCCCTTCGTGTCCAAACATGTGCAGGTTAGTTTGAGGGGCCATTTTAAATTGTTCCTTAATGTACATAAATGTGCAGGTTAGGTCAATTGGCCATGCTATATTACTCCTTAGTGTCCATAGATGTGCGTGTTAGGTGGATTAGCCATGCTAAATTGCCCCTTAGTGTCCAAATATGTGTAGGTTAGGTGAACTGGCCATGCTAATTTGCCCTTTAGTGTCCAAAGATGCGCATGTTAGGTGGATTGACCATGCTAAATTATCCCTTAATCTCCAAAGATGTGCAGGTTTGGTGAATTGGCCGCTCTAAATTGCTCCTTCGTGTCCAAAGCTATGCAGGCTGGTGGATTGGACATTCTAAATTTCCCCTTAGTGTTAGGAGGATAAGCAGGGTAGGTACTTTGGATTAGAGGGATAAGGTCTCGGTTTGCTTGACGTCGGTGATGACCCGATTGGCAAAATGGCCTCCTTCCGCACTGTAGCGATTCTTTCTATGAATTGATTGCAATTTGTAATCATGACAGTAAGCAGTACATATAAACCCATCATTGAACCCAGGAGAAAATAGAGAAGTAACGGCACAAGTTCGATTGAAATTAGAGGGGAGTTCATTTATTTTTCATTATTTTTCAACTAGTACAAAGGAATAAGTTAACAAATATCTTATCTCTTCTCTGAATTTGCGTTGTGAGACTGCATACATGCAGGTGTTGGTACAGCAGCTCAAAAGCTGAAGCATGAAGCCCAACTCCCGGATGAACACGGGTAGATACATCATCTCATAGCCCAGGGAAACCATTCGCCAATAAATATTATATACCATGTAGACTACCCACAGAAGGATGAAGTTCCCTGAGATAGCATACAAGGCAATCATGGACTTCCTACGACTCTCCATCTCTGGATCACTGGGACTCTCACCAGTGACGTGACGCCGGAGTCTGCTGCGGGCTCGGTTAGTCAGAAAAATGTACCTGACAGTCAAGGCATTGAACAACAAGACCAAGACAAATGGTATGCAAGGTGTTAAAATGTAATGAAAAAATTCGACGGCGCCCCACACTTTTGACTGGGCAACGTTCTGTGATATAGCACAGAACCAGGACTGGTTAATGAGCCAGTATTTACTTGTATACATAAAACACCAGCAAATATTTTTTAGAGAAAAGAGCACAGTAATTGTTGTTAAAACCACAAGTGCTGTTTTCTCCAAGCAATATTTGGCTTTCAGCTTCTGACAGCAAATGGCGACATAGCGATCAAATGTGAAGCTAACTGTGAACCACACAGAACAGTCGGTAACGGTGCAAAGTACTGCGGCGTGGATATTGCACACCGGCATAGTTCTCATGAAATTGAATTCCAGACGGTATACAGCGGGAATGTGCCTCCATATCAGATCGACAATGATGACCAGGAGATCAGCTGTTGCCATGGCTATCAGGTATCTGGTGGCACATTTGGACAGGCCGCACTTCCCCCGAGACAGTATCAGAATCGTCACCGTGTTAACTGTAAGGGAGTAAAGAGGTCGGGTCAGATCAAGAGAAAAGGCATCCGTTCATGGAGGTGATGGCTGAGTGGTATCAATGTTATACTATTAATCCAGAAACTCAGCTAATGTACTGGGGACCCGGGTTCGAATCCTGCCACGGCCAATAGTGGAATTTGAATTCAATGAAAGTTATCTGGAATTAAGAATCTACTGATGACCATGAAACCATTGTCGTTGTTCGGAAAACCACACCTGCTTCACTAATGCCCTTTAGGGAACGAGATCTGCCATTCTGACCTGGTCTGGCCTACATGTCACTCCCGAGCCACAGCAATGGAATTGACTCTCAACTGCCTTCCAAGGGCAACTAGGAATGGGCAATAAATGCTGGCCAGCCAGTGATGTCCATGGCCCACGAATTAAAAATAAAGTTACGAAGAAATTAATCTCATCACTCTGATGAGGTGTCATACAGACTCGAAAAATGGTTCTATTCTCTCTCCACAGATGGTGTGACAAAGAAAGAACAAAGAAGAAAGAGGTTTGCACAGTGGTTCGCACTGCTGTCTCACAGCGCCAGAGACCCGGGTTCGATTCCAGCCTCCGGTCACTGTCTGTGTGGAGTTTGCATGTTCTCCCCATGTCTGCGTGGGTTTCCTCCGGGTGCTCCGGTTTCCTCCCACAGTCCAAAGATTTTTCGGGTGAGATTGTTTGGCCATGCTAAATTGACCATCGTGTCAGGGAAATGCGCAGGGTAAATACGTGAGGTTGCGGGAATAGGGCCTGGCTGGGATTGTAGTCAGTACAGCCTGAATGGGCCAAATGGCCTCCTTCTGTACTGTCGTGATTCTATGAACAAAGATGAGTGCAGCACAGGAACAGGCTTCGGCCCTGCAAGCCTTTGCCAATCATGACGCCTGCCGAAACTAAACCCCTATGCACTAACAGACTCCCTCTTCATGTATTTATCTAGTTGCCCCTTAAATGCTGCTATCGTACCTGCTCCCACCACCTCACTGCGCAGTGCGTTGCATAAGTAAGAAGTCTCACAACACCAGGTTAAAGTCCAACAGGTTGATTTGGTAGTACAAGCTTTCGGAGTGTCACTCCTTCTTCAGGTGAGTGAGGAGTTGTGTTCACAAACAGGGTATATATAGACACGTACCAGACATTCACCACCCACTGCGTAAAAATACTTGCCTCGCACATCTCCTCTAAACATTTCCCCATGCACCTTAAACCTATGTCCCCTAGTACTTGACGTTTCTACCCTAGGAAAGAGCATCTGACTATCCACTCTGTCCATGCCACTCACAATCTTATAAACCTCTATCAGTTCACCCTGATGTGCCAGCAGTTTCTGTTTTTGGATCAGATTCCAGCATCTGCAGTATTTTGCTTTTAATCTTATCGCTATTGCTTCACTAATGTCCGTTAGGGAATTCAAGAAAAATAAATATCTGTAATTAACAATCCACTGATGGCCATTAAACCATTGTCGATTGTCAGAAAAACCCATCTGGTTCCTTAGGGAAGGAAATCTGCCATCCTTACCTGGTCTAGTAACATGCGACTCCAGAGCCACAGCAATGTGGTTGACTCTCAACTGCCCTCCAAGGGATGGGGAATAAATGCTGACCAGACACCCCTGTCCATGATTGAACAAAATAATTGATGAAATCTGATTGTACTTTTGGCAAGGACAGATTTATAATTACATTTGCAAGGTAAAAATTCATAATAATTGAGTCTGGTCTGAATAACATCTTAGATTAAATCATAGAATCATAGAATCCCTACAGTGCAGAAAGAGGCCATTCGGCCAATCGAGTCTGCACCAACACTATCCCCTTAACCTCATGTATTTAACCTGCGGGTCTCCCGGACACTTAGGCGCAATTTACCATGGCCAATCAACCTAACCTGCAAATCTTTGGAGTGGGGGAGGACACCAGAGAACCCAAAGGAAACCCACGCAGACAGGGGGAGAATGTGCAAATTCTGCACAGACGTAAATTGAACCCCGGTCCATGGATCTGTAAGGCAGCAGAGGTAAGGGGCGGCATAATGGCAGCCTCAGAGTGACAGGGATCTGGGTGAGTGTTCATGTGGAGTTTGCACCTTCTCCACGTGTCTGCGAGGGTTTCCTTCAAGTGCCCTGGTTTCCTCCCACACTCCAACGATTGCAGGTTAGGTGTATTGGCCAAGCTAAGTTGCCTCTTATTGTTCAAAGATGTGTAGGTTAGGTGGATTGACAATAATAAAACGCCCCTTATTGTCCAAGATGTGTAGAATAGGTGGATTTGCCGTGCTAACCTGCCCTTAGTGTCCAAAGATGTGCAGGTTAGGTGGATTGGCCATGCTAAATTGCCACTTAGTGTCCAAAGATGTGTGAGTTATGCGTACTGGCCATGCTGAATTGCCCCTTAGTGTTCAACGATGTGCAGGTTAGGTGGATTAGTCATGCTAAATTGCCCGTTATTGTCCAAGATGTGCAGATTAGATGGATTGACCAGGCTAAATTGCCCCTCTTTGGCCAAAGATCTGCAGGTTAGGTGAGTTAGCCATTCTAAATTGCCCCTTAGTGTCCAAAGATGTGCAGGTTAGGTGGATTGGCCATGCTAAATTGCACTTCGTGTTCAAATATATGTAGGTTAGGTGGGTTAGCCATGCTAAGTTGCCCCTTATTGTCCAAATATGCACATGTTACGAGGCCTGGCTCCTTAACTTGCCCCTTAGTATCCAAAGCAGTGCTGATTAGGTGAATTGGCCATGGTAAATTGCCCCTTCGTGTCTATAGATGTGCAGGTTAGGTGGATTAGCTATGCTAAATTGTGCTTCGTATCCAAAGATATACAGGTTAGATGGATTAGCCATGCTAAGCTGCCGCTTATTGTCCAAACATGTGCAGGTAAGGAGGTTTGGCCATGCTAAATTGCCCCTTAGTGTCCAAAGATGTGTAGGTTAGTTGAATTGGCCGTGCTAAATTGCCCCTTAGTGCCCAAATATGTGGTGGTTAGGTCGACTGGCCATGCAGAATTTCCCCTTAGTGTCCAATCATGTATAGGTTATGTACAATGGCCTTGCTATTACATTGCCCCTCAGTGACACAGCTGTGCAGGTTAGATGAATTGGCCATGCAAAATTGTCCGTGTGTCCAAAGCTCTGAACATTAGGTGTATTGGCCATACTAAATTGCTCCTTGTTGCCCGAGATGGACAGGTTTGGTCGATTGGCCATGCTAAATTGCCACGTAGTGTCCAAGGTTGTGCAGGGTAGGGGGATTGGCCATGCTGAATTAACCCTTAGTATCCGAAGATAGGCAGATTAGTTGGATTGGCCATGCTAAATTGCCCCTTAGTGTCCAAAGATGTGTAGGTTAGGTGAATTGGCCATGCTAAATTGCCACGTAGTGTCCAATGATGTACAGGTTAAGTGGATTGGCCATGCTAAATATTCCCTTCGTGTCCAAAGATGTCGGCACGGTGGCAGAGTTGTTAGCACTGCTGCCTCACAGCGCCAGGGACTCAGGTTCAATTCCCACATGAGGTGACTGTCTGTGTGGAATTTGCACATTCTCCTCCTGTCTCTGTGGGATTCCTCCGGGTGCTCCGGTTTCCTCCAATAGTCAAAATATGTGAAGGTTCGGTGGATTGGCCATGCTAAATTGATCCTCGTGTCAGGAGATTAGCAGGGCAAATAAGTGGGGTTAAAAGAATAGGGCCTGAGTGGGGTTGTGGTCGGTGCAAATTCGATGGGCCGAATGGCCTCATTCTGCAATGTAGTGTTTCTATAATTTTATGATATGTAGGTTAGGTCGATTGGCCATGCAAATTCCACCTTATTGTCCAACGATGTGTAGGTTAGGTGGATTGGCCATGCTAAATTGCCCCTTATTGTCCAAAGATGTTCAGGTTAGGTGGATTAGCCATGCTAAAATGTCCCTTAGTGTCCAAAGATGTAGATGTTATATACATTGGTCTTGCTAAATTGCCCCTAAGTGGGCAAAGATGTGTATGTTAGGTGGATTGGCCATCCTAAATTGCCTTATCGTGTAAAAAGATGTTATGCTTAGGTGGATTGGCCATGCTAAATTCCCCCTTCCTGTCGAAAACTGTGCAGTTTAGAGGGTTTTGCCATGCTAAATTGCCCCTTAGTATTCGATGATGTGTACATTAGGTGGACTGTCCATGGCTGAGTTGCACCTTAATGTCTCGAGATGTGTGGGCTAGGTGGATTAGTCATGCTAAATTGCTCCTCAGTGTTCGAAGATGCACAGGTTAGGAGGAATGGCCATGCTAAATTGCCCCTTTGTGTCCAAAGATGCATAGGTTATTTACACTGGCCTTGCTAAATTGCCATTAGTGACCAAAGATAGAACAAAGAACAAAGAACAATACAGCACAGGAACAGACCCTTCGGCCCTCCAAGCCCGCGCCGCTCCCTGGTCCAAACTAGACCATTCTTTTTGTTCCCCCCATTTCCACTCCATTCGTGTGGCTATCTAGATAAGTCTTAAACGTTCCCAGTGTGTCCGCCTCCACCACCTTGCCCGACAGCGCATTCCAGGCCCCCACCACCCTCTGTGTAAAATACGTCCTTCTGATATCCGTGTTAAACCTCCCCCGACCGCCCCTCACCTTGAAACTATGAACCCTCGTGAACGTCACCACCGACCTGGGAAAAAGCTTCCCAGCGTTCACCCTACCTATTCCTTTCATAATTTTATACACCTCTGTTAGGTCAAATGGAGTTCAATCCAGATCAATGCGAAGTGGTGCATTTTGGTCGAACTAACGTAGAGGGGAGTTATACGATAAATGGCAGAACCATAAAGGGTGTAGATACGCAGAGGGACCTGGGTGTGCCAGTCCACAGATCCTTGAAGATGACGTCACAGGTGGAGAAGGTAGTGAAGAAGGCATATGGCATGCTTGCCGGTATAGGACAGGGCATGGAGTATAAAAGTTGGGGTCTGATGTTGCAGTTGTCTCGAATGTTGGTTCGGCCGCATTTGGAATGCTGAGCCCAGTTCTGGTCGCCACACTACCAGAAGGACGTGGAGGCTTCAGAAAGAGTGCAGAGGACGTTTACCAGGATGTTGCCTGGTATGGAAGGACTTAGTTATGAGGACAGATTGGGTAAACTGGGGTCGTTCTCACTGGAAAGACGGAGGATGAGGGGTGACCTAATGGAGGTGTATAAAATTATGAAAGGCATAGATAGGGTGAACGCTGGGAAGCTTTTTACCTGGTCAGTGGTGACGTTCACGAGGGGTCATAGGTTCAAGGTGAGAGGGGGGAGGTTTAACACGGATATCAGAAGGACGTATTTTACACAGAGGGTGGTGGGGGCCTGGAATGCGCTGCCGGGCAAGGTGGTGGAGGCGGACACACTGGGAACGTTTAAGACTTATCGAGATAGCCAAATGAACGGAGTGGGAATGGAGGGATACAAAAGAATGGTCTAGTTTGGATCAGGGAGCGGCGCGGGCTTGGAGGGCCGAAGGGCCTGTTCCTGTGCTGTATTGTTCTTTGTTCTTTGTTCTTTGTCATCCCTCATCCTCCGTCTTTCCAGGGAGAAGAGCCCCAGTTTACCCAATCTCTCCTCAGGTCACTCTGCGTATCTACACCCTTTATGGTTCTGCCATTTATCGTATATCTCCCCCCTACGTTAGTTCTACCAAAATGCATCACTTTGCATTGATCTGGATTGAACTCCATCTGCCATTTCTTTGCCCAAATTTCCAGCCTATCTATACCCTTCATTAGCCTCTGACAATGTTCCTCACTATCTGCATGTCCAACCATTTTCGTGTCGTCCGCAAACTTACTGATCACCCCAGTTACACCTTCTTCCAGATCGTTTTTTAAAATCACAAACAGCAGAGGTCCCAATACAGAGCCCTGCGGAACACCACTAGTCACAGGCATCCAGCCGGAAAAAAACCCTTCCACTACCACCCTCTGTCTTCTGTGACGAAGCCAGTTCTCCACCCATCTAGGCACCTCCCCCTTTATCCCATGAGATCCAACCTTTAGCAACAACCTCCACGAGGGACTTTGTCAACTGTTTTACTAAAGCCCATATGGACGACATCCACGGCCGTTCCCTCGTCAATCTTTCTAGTGACTTCTTCAAAAAAACTCCACCAGGTTAGTGAGGCATGACATCCCTCTCACAAAACCATGCTGTCTATCGTTAATGAGTTTATTCCTTTCTAAATGTGCATACATCCTATCTCTAAGAATCCTCTCCAACAACTTCCCTCCCACGGATGTCAAGCTCACTGGCCTATAATTATCCGGGTTATCCTTCCTACCCTTCTTAAATAACGGGACCACATTAGCTATCCTCCAATCCTCTGGGACCTCACCTGTGTCCAGTGACGAAACAAAAATTTGCGTCAGAGGCCCAGCGATTTCATCTCTCGTCTCCCTGAGCAGCCTGGGATAGATTCCATCAGGCCCTGGGGATTTGTCAGTCTTTATATTCCCTAAAAAGCCTAACACTTCCTCCCTTGTAATGGAGATTTTCAGTAACGGGTCAACACTCCCCTCCGAGACTCTCCCAGTCAACACATCCTTCTCCTTTGTGAATACCGACGCAAACTATTCATTTAGGATCTCCCCTACTTCTTTGTGCTCTAAGCATAATTCCCCACTTTTGTCACTGAGAGGTCCGATTTTTGTCCCGACAACCCTTTTGTTCCTAACGTATGAATAAAATGCCTTGGGATTCTCCTTAATCCTGTCTGCCAAGGACATTTCGTGACCCCTTTTTGCCATTCTAATTCCTCGTTTGAGTTCTTTCCTACTTTCTTTGTATTGCTCCAGAGCTCCCTCCGTTTTTAGCTGCCTGGGTCTAACGTACGCCACTCATTTCTTCATGAAAAATCGCTCAATTTCCCTGGTTATCCACGGTTCTCGAATCCTACCCTTCCTATCCTTCTTTTTTACAGGCACATGGCTATCCTGCAGCCCTAACAACCGTTCCTTAAAGCCTTCAACAAGCCAGATGTGGATTTACCCTCAAACAGCCTCTCCCAATCAACAGCTGCCAAATACTGCCTAATCCCACTAAAGTTAGCCTTCCCCCAATCCAACACCTTACCCTTGGGACACCACTCATCCTTTTCCATCACTATCCTAAAGCTAACAGAATTGTGGTCACTATTTGCCACATGTTCCCCAACCAAAACTTTGAAGACCTGACCGGGCTCATTCCCCAATATCAGGTCCAGTATAGCCCCCTCTCTACTCGGGCAATCTACATATTGTTCCAAAGAATCTTCCTGTACGCATTTTACAAATGCCTCCCCATTCAGACTCCCAGCCCTACGCGATTTCCATTCTATACCAGGGAAATTGAAGTCTCCCACTACAACAACCCTATTTTTCCTGCACCTATCCATTATCTCCTGACATATCCGTTCTTCCACTTCCCTTGGGCATTTGGGGGGGCCTGTAGTATACCCCCAACATAGTGACTGCGCCCTTCCTGTTTCTGAGCTTCACCCACAGTAACTCGTTACACGACCCCTCTGAATTGTCCTCCCTCTGCACCGCTGCAATATGCTCTCTAACTAATACTGCTACTCCCCCACCTCTTTTTGCCCCTCCTCTGTCTCGCCAAAGCACTTGTACCCCGGAATATTCAGCTGCCAGTTCTGTCCCTCGTTCAACCAAGTCTCTGTCACCGCAACCACATCCAAATTCCTCGTAAGCAACAAAGAACAAAGAACAAAGAACAGTACAGCACAGAAAACAGGCCCTTCGGCCCTCCAAGCCTGTGCCGCTCCTTGGTCCAACTAGACCAATCGATTGTATCCCTCCATTCCCAGGCTGCTCATGTGACTATCCAGGTACGTCTTAAACGATGTCAGCGTGCCTGCCTCCTCCACCCTACTTGGCAGCGCATTCCAGGCCCCCACCACCCTCTGTGTAAAAAACGTCCCTCTGATATCTGAGTTATACTTCGCCCCTCTCACCTTGAGCCCGTGACCCCTCGTGATCGTCACCTCCGACCTGGGAAAAAGCTTCCCACTGTTCACCCTATCTATACCCTTCATAATCTTGTACACCTCTATTAGATCTCCCCTCATTCTCCGTCTTTCCAAGGAGAACAACCCCAGTCTCCCCAATCTCTCCGCATAGCTAAGACCCTCCATACCAGGCAACATCCTGGTAAACCTTCTCTGCACTCTCTCTAACGCCTCCACGTCCTTCCGGTAGTGCGGCGACCAGAACTGGACGCAGTACTCCAAATGTGGCCTAACCAGCGTTCTATACAGCTGCATCGTCAGACTCCAGCTTTTATACTCTATGCCCCGTCCTATAAAGGCATAAAAGCATTAAGGCCCTAAGTTCGTCTGCCTTACCTGCTGCGCTCCTTGCATTGAAGTAGATGCAATCCAGACCTCCAGGCCCAGTGAGGTCATCCTCCCCCAGAGTGCTCTTCTTCTTTGCCCGCCTTGTCCTGACCCCAAGCTCGTCCCCAGCTTCTACACTTGTAGACCTAATTTTTTGATCCCCACCCCCCTGCCATATTAGTTTAAACCCACCCGAACTGCACTAGCAAAACTCCCAGCCATGATATTCATACCGTTCCAATTTAGTTGTGACCCGTTCTTGTACAGGTGCCCTCCTCTCTTGAAAACTTCGCAGTGATCCAGGAATATGAAGCCCTCCCTCCTGGACCAGTCCTTTAGCCAAGCGTTCAATTGTACTACCTCCCTATTCCTAACCTCACTGGCGCTAGGCATTGGGAGCAGCCCAGAGATTGCCACTCTGGAGGCCCTACTTTTTCGCCTATTTCCCAACTCCCTGAATTGCACTTGTAGGATCCCCCTGCTCTTCCTATGTACGTCATTCGCACCAATGTGTACAATGACATCCGTTTCTTTGTCCTCCCCATTTAATGTGCCTCCTATCCGCTCGTAGACATCCGTGACCCCAGCCCCAGGTAAGCAGACCATCATCCTTCAGTCCCGTTCGCACCCACAGAATCGCCTGTCCGTGCCTCTAACCGACGCGTCCCCCACCACTACTGCTCTCCTAATCCCTCTCTTTCCTTTCCGGACCACAGAGCCTGACTGTGTGCCTGTGACCTGGTCACTGTGGCTTACCCGTGGAGGGTCATCCTCCTCCAAACTATCCAAAACAGTATACCTGTTTTGGAGGGGGACAACCAAAGGTGACCCCACCACTAATTGCTCACTCCCCTCCCCTCTCTCACCTGTCGCCGAGCTCTGGACAGCCACTGGAGTACTCTCTGTTACGTTACCCTTATGACCTTTACTCCTCCTAACTGAAACCCACGTGCCTTTCTCCTGAGGCCCGGGTGTAACTACTTGCCTGTAACTCATGTCTATTTGTCTGTCATTCTCCCTGACTAGACTAAGGTCATCAAGCCGCTGCTCCAGTTCCCTGACGCGGTCCCTCAGGAGCTGCAGTTCCATGCACCTGGTGTAAATGTGAACCTCCGGGCCTCTAGGTGTTTCCGGGAACTCCCAAATCCCACACCGAAAGCAACAAACTGGCCTATCACTCATAGCTACCCTTTACCTTTATAGGAATGGAGAAGAAAAAAAAACGTACCCGGCTTCGCCCTTTCCCCGAAGCCCTGTGAGCCAAAGCCCTTACAGCTCACACTCTACTCCCTGCTCACTCTGCTGTCCGCTCCCGACGCTGCCCGCTCAAAAGTGTGGCCTGCTTTTGAACCCTCCAAAAACCTTCCCAGGCTTCTCCTGGGCCTACTTCCTGTTTTGGATTTTAAAAAAACTCGGATTTTTTACACAATTTTAACTGAAAAATAAATAAATAAATCACATGCACAAACACAGTGCCTTACCCTCAGCCTGCTCCTGTGGAACAATGAGATGCGCAGGTTAGGTGATTTGGCCATGCTGAATTACCTTTTAGTGTCAAAAGGTGTCAGGGTTAGGTGATTGGCCTTGCTAAATTGCTGCATGTTGTCCAAGATGTGCAGGTTATGTGGATTGGTCATGCGAAATTGGCCCTTAGTGACCAAATATGCGCAGGTTGGGTGGATTATCCATGGACATTTGCCCCTTCGTGTCCACAGATGTGTAGGTTAGGTGGATTGGCCATGCTAAATTGCCCCTCGGTGTAATAATATGCACAAACGAGGAGGTTTGGCCATGCTAAATTGCCCCCTTAGCGTCCAAAGATGTGTCGGTTTTGTGGATTGGCCATGCTAAAATTGGCCTTAAGTCCAACGATGTGCAGGTCAGGTGCATTAGCCATGCTAAATTGCCCTCAGTGCCCAAAGATGTTGAGGTTAGGTGGATTGGTCATGCTAAATTGCCCCATTTTATCCAAATATATTCAGGTTCGGTGGATTGGCCATGCAAAATTGCCCCTGAGTGCCGAAAGATGTATAGGGTTGTGTACAAAGTCCTTGCTAAATTGCCCCTCAGTGACGAAAGATATGTAGGTTAGATGAATTGGCCATGCTAAATTGCCCTTTAGTATATAAAGATGTATACATTAGGTGGATTGGCTCTGCTAATTTTCACCATATTGCCCATGTTAAGTTGCCCTTTAATGTCAAAAGATGTGAGGGTAAGGTGATATGCCCATGCAAACTTGCCCCTTAGTGTCCAATGATGTGCAGGTTCTGTGAATTGGCCATGCTAAGTTGCCTCTTATTTGTCCACAGAGGCGTAGGTTACGTGGATTGACCATGCTAAATTGCCCTTCGTGTCCAAAGATATGCACGTTTGGTGGATTGGCCATAGTAAATTGCCCCTTAGTGTCCAAAGATGTGCAAGTTAGATAGTGAGATGAATTGGTCATGCTAAGTTACCTCTTTGTCTGCAGTTTAGGTGGATTGACCGTGCTAAATTGCCCTGTAGTGTCCAAAGATGTGCAGGTTACGTGGATTCGCCATGCTAAATTGCCCCTTAGCACAAAGAACAAAGAAAATTACAGCGCAGGAACAGGCCTTTCGGCTCTCCAAGCCTGCATCGACCATGCTGCCCAACTGAACTAAAACCCCCTACCCTTCTGGGGACTGTATCTTTCTATTCCGTCTCTATTCATGTATCGGTCAAGACGCCCCTTAAAAGTCACTATCGTATCCGCTTCCACTATGTCCCCTCACAACAAGTTTCAGGCACCCATCTCTCTCTGTGTAAAAAACTTGCCTTGTACATCTCCTTTAAACCTCGCCCCTCGCACCTTAAACCTATGCCCCCGAGTAATTGACTCTTCCACATTGGGAAAAAGCTTCTGACGAGGGACTCTGTCCATGCCCCTCATAATCTTTTAGACTTCAATCAGGAAGTCCCTCAACCTCCATCATTCCAATGAGAACAAACGAAGTTTTTATAACCTCTCCTCATAGCTCATACCAGGCGACATCCTGGTAAATCTTTTCTGTACCCGGTCCAAAGCCGCCACATCCTTCTGTCAGTGTGGCTTCCAGAATTGAACACCATACTCCAAGTGCGTCCTAACTAAGGTTCTATAAAGCTGCAACATGATTTGCCAATTTTTAAACTCAGTGTCCCGGCCGATGAAGGCAAGCATCCGTATGCCTTCTTGACTACCTTCTCCACCTGCTTTGCCACTTTCAGTGACCTGTGTACCTGTACACCCAGATCCCTCTGCTTATCAATACTCTGAAGGATTATGTCATTTACTGGATATTTCCTATCTGTATTATACCTTCCAAAATGCATAACCTCACGTTTGTCCGGATTAAACTCCATCTGCCATCTCTCCGCCCAATTCACCTACCGATCTCTGTCCTGCTGTATCCCCTGATGGTCCTCATCGCTATCCGCAAATCCACCAATCTTTGTATCGTCCACAAACTTACTAATCAAACCAGTTACATTTTCCTCCAAATCATTTATATATATTACAAACAGCAAAGGTCCCAGCACTGACCCCTGAGGAATGCCATTGTCACAGTCCTCCATTCAGAAACACACCCTTCCACTGCTACCTGCAGCCTTCTATGATCGAGCCAGTTCTGTATCCACCTTGCCAGCTCACCTCTGATCCCATGTGACTTCACCTTCTGCACCATTCTGCCATGAGGACCTTGTCAAAGGCCTTACTGAAATCCATGTAGACAACACCCTACCCTCATCAATCATCTATGTCACTTCCTTGAAAAACTCGATCAAATTAGTGAGGCACGACTTCTCCTTTACAGAACCACGTTGCCTCTCACTAATATGTCCAGTTATTTCCAAGTGGGAGTAAGAACATAAGAACATAAGAAATAGGAGCAGGAGTAGGCCATCTAGCCCCTCGAGCCTGCCCCGCCATTCAACAAGATCATGGCTGATCTGAAGCGAATCAGTTCCACTTACCCACCTACTCCCCATATCCCTTAATTCCCTTATCGATCAGAAATCTATCTACCCGTGATTTAAACATATTCAACGAGGTAGCCTCCACTACTCCAATGGGCAGAGAATTGGGCTGAGTAAATCCTGTCTTGAAGAATCCTCTACAATAATTTCCCTTCCAATGATGTAAGGCTCACCGGCCTGTAATTACCTGGATTATTCTTGCTACCCTTGTTAAACAAAGGAACAACATTGGCTATACTCCAATCCTCTGGGACCTCCCCTGTAGCCAGTGAGGATACAAATATTTCTCTCAAGGCCCCAACAATTTCCTCCCTTGCCTCTCTCAGTATTCTGGGGCAAATCCCATCAGGCCCTGGGGACCTGTCTACCTCAATGTTTCTCAAGAATCCCAATACCTCCTTCTTTTTGATCTCAACATGACTCAAACTATCTCCACACCCTTTCCCAGACTCATCATTCACCAAATCCTTCCCTTTGTGAATACTGACTCAAAGTACTCATTTAATACGTCACCTAGAAACCCTACAGTACAGAAAGAGTCCATTTGGCCCATCGAGTCTGCACCGACCACAATCCCACCCAGGCCCTATCCACACATCCCTACACATTTACCCACTAATCCCTCTAACCTATGCATCTCAGGACACTAAGGGCAATTTTTAGCTTGGCCAATCAACCTAACCCGCACATCTTTGGACTGTGGGAATAAACCCACGCAGACACGAGGAGAATGTGCAAACTCTACACAGACAGTGACCCAAGCTGGGAATCGAACCCAGGTCCCAGGAGCTGTGAAGCAGCAGTGCTAACCACTGTGCTACCGTGCCGCCCATTTCCTCTCGCTCCACGGATAGATTCCCTCCCCTGTCCTTGAGTGGGCCAACCCTCTCCTTGGTTGCTCTTTGTATATGTATAAAAAGCCTTGGGATTTTCTTTAATCATGCTGGCCAAATACCTTTCATGACCCCTTTTAGCACCCCCCCCAACCCCCCTCCCCCCCTCCCGCCGCCTCCCCACCCCTTACTCCTTGCTTAAGTTTCTTTCTACCTTCCTTTATTCTACACTTGCTTCGTGTGTTCCCAGCCTCCTAGCTTTGACAAATTCTTCCTTTTTCTTTTTGACTAGACTCTCACTGTCCAAAGTTCCCAAAACTTGCCATAATTATTCTTCATCCTTACATGAATGTGCCGGTCCTGAATCCCTATCAACTTACACTTGAAAGCCTCCCATATGACAGATGTGGATTTTCCCTCAAACATCTGTCGCCAATCTACATTCTTCAGTTCCTGCCTAATATTGTTGTAATTAGCCTTCTCCCAATTTAGCACCTTCACTTGAGGACTACACTTATCTTTATCCATCAGTACCTTAAAGCTTACTGCGTTGTGGTGACTGTTCCCAAAATGCTCCCCTACTGAAACGTCGACTACCTGGCCGGGATCATTCCCCAATACCAGGTCCAGTACAACCCTTTCCTTAGTTGAACTCCCTACATACTGCTTCAAGAAGCCCTCCTGGATGCTCCTTACAAACTCTGCCCCATCCACGCCCCTCGCACTAAGTGAGTCCCAGTCAATTTAGGGGAAGTTATAATCTCCCACCACAACAACCCTGTTACTTTTAAACCTTGCCAAAATCTGCCTATTTATCTATTTCTCTATCTCCCGCTGGCTGTTGGGCGCCCTACTGTAAACTCCCAACATTGTGACTACACCCTTCCTATTGCTGAGCTCCACCCATATTGCCTCGCTGTATGAGCCCTCCAAGGTGTCCTCCCAAGTTGTGATATTCTCCTTAGCGAATAGTGCAATTCGCCACCATTTACATCCCCCTCTATCCCACCTGAAACATCTGTATCGTGGAACGTTCAGCTGCCAATCCTGTTCTTCCCTTAACAAAGTCTCTGTATAGCAACAACATCATAATTACAATACTAATCCAAGCTCTGAGTTCATCTGCCTTACCTGTTACACTTCTTGCATTGTAATAAATGCACTTCAGTCCACCAGACCCTCTTTGATGATCAACCATACCCTGCCTACTCTTTCTCCTAGTCTTACTGGCCCTACCCCCTCGTTCCCCTTCAGTTAATTGACCTTTCCTTTGGTTTCCAACCCCCTGCCAAAATAGTTTAAATTCTCCCGTGTGACAATAGCAAACCTCTCGGCCAGAATATTTATGCCCTTCCAGTTTAAATGCAACTCGTCCTTCTTGTACAGGTCCCACCTGCCACAGAAGAGATCCCAATGATCCAGATGTCCGAAACCCTCCCTCCTTCACCAGCTGTTTAGCCACATGTTGAGCTGTACTATCTTCCCATTTCAAGCATCACTGGCACGTGGCACAGGGAGCAATCCTGAGATTACAACCCTAGAGGTTCTGCTTTAGTGTCCAAGATGTGTATGTTACATGAATTCGTCATAATAAATTGCCCCTTAGTGTCCAATAATTTGCAGGTGTGGTGGCTAGGCCATGATAAATTGCTCCATAGTGTCCAAAGATAGCAGCACAGTGGCACAGTGGTTAGCACTGCTGCCTCACAGCGCCAGGGACCCGGTTCAATTTCGGCCAAACTGTCTATGTGGAGTTTGCATGTTCTCCCCGTGTGTGCGTGGGTTTCCAAGGGGTACTTCAGTTTCCTCCAATAATCCAAAACTGTGCGGGTTAGGTGGATTGGCCGTGCAAAACTGACCCTAGTGTCAGGGGATTAGAAGGGAAAATACGTGGGATCACGGGAATAGGGCCTGGGTCAGCGAATATTCGATCAGCTGAATGTCCTCAATCTGCACTGTAGGCGTTCTATAATTTTATGATGTGTAGGTTAGGTCAATTGGCCACACTTAATTATCCCTTAATGTCCAGGATCAACAAGATCATCTGTGTGCGGATCCACAAGAGACGGGTGGGATCCTAAATGAATATTTCTGATCAGTGTTTACTGTTGAGAAAAGCATGGTTGTTAGGGAACTTGGGAAAATAAATGATGATGTCTTCAGGAGTGTTTATATTACAGAGAAGTCTTAAAGCGCATCAAGGTAGATAAATCCCCGGGACCTGACGCAGTGTATCCCAGGACATTGTGGGAGGCTAGGGAGGAAATTGCGGGTCCCCTAGCCGAGATATTTGAATCATCGATTGTCACGGGTGATGTGCCTGAAGATTTGAGAGAGGGAAACGTTGTGCCTTTGCTTAAAAAGAACTGCAGGGAAAAGCCTGAGAACGACAGGCCAGTGAGCCTCACATCTGAGGTGGGTAAATTGTTGGAAGGTATTTTGAGAGACAGGATCTGCAGGCATTTAGAGACGCAAGTACTGATTATGGACAGTCAGCATGGCTCTGTGAGTGGAAAATCATGTCTCACAAATTCTATTGAGTTTTTTGAAGGTGTAACCACGAAGGGAGATGAGGGCAGCACAGTTGATGTTGTCTACATGGATTTTAGCAAGGCCTTTGACAAGGTACCACATGGTAGGTTGTTGCATAAGGTTAAATCTCATGGGATTCAGGGTGAGGTATCTAAATGGGTACAAAATTGGCTTCTTGACAGAAGCCAGAGGGTGGTTGTAGAGAGTTGTTTTTCAAACTGGAGGGCTGTGACCAGTGGTGTGCCTCAAGGATCAGTGCTGGTTCCACTGTTACTTGTCATTAATATGAATGATTTGGATGAGAATATAGGAGGCATGGTAAGTAAGTTTGCAGATGACACCAAGATTGGTGGCATTGTGGACAGTGAAGAAAGTTATCTCCAATTGCAAAAGGATCTTGATCAATTGGGCTAGTGGGCTGACGAATGGCAGATGGAGTTTAATTTAGACAAATGTGAGGTGATGCATTTTGGTAGATTGAACCAGGGCACGACTTACTCAGTTAATGGGAGGGCGTTGGGGAGATTTACAGAACAAAGAGATCTAGCGATACATGCTCATAGCTCCTTGAAAGTGGAGTCACTGGTGGACAGAGTGGTAAAGAAGGCATTAGGCATGCTTGGTTTCATCGGTCATAACATTGAATACAGGAGTTGGAATGACTTGTTGAAGATGTACAAGACATTGGTAAGGCCACACTTGGAATACTGTGTGCAAGTCTCGTCACCCTATTAGAGGAAGGATATTATTAAACTAGAAAGAGTGCAGAAAAGATTTACTAGGATACTACCGGGACTTGATTGATTGAGTCATAAGGCGAGGCTGGATAGACTGGGACTTTTTTCTCTGGAGCGTAGGAGGCTGAGGGGTGATCCGATACAGGGCTACAAAATAATGAGGGGCACAGATCAGCTAGATTGTCAATATATTTTCCCAATGGTAGGGGAGTCTAAAACTAGAGGACATAGGTTTAAGGTGAGACGGGAGAGATACAAAAGTGTCCAGAGTGGCAATTTTTTCACACAGAGGGTGGTGAGTGTCCGGAACAAGCTGCCAGACGTAGTAGGAGAGGCGGGTACAATTTTTCCTTTTAAAAAGCATTTAGATAGTTACATGGGTAAGATGGGAAAAGAGGGATATGGGCCAAATGCGGGCAATTGGGATTAGTTTAGGGTTTTTTTTAAAAAGGGGCGGCATGGACAAGTTGGGCCGAAGGGCGTGCTTCCATGCTCTAAACCTCTATGACTCTACGAATATGACGCTATGTGCAGGTTCGGTGGATTGGTCATGCTAAATTGTGCCTTATTTTTCAACGATGTGCAGGTTAGTTGGATTGGCCATGCTAAATTGCCCTTCAATTTCCAAAGATGTGCAGGTTAGTTGCGCTGCCCAGCCTAAATTGCCCCCTGATGTCCAAACATGTGTGGGTTAAATGCATTGTCCATGCAAATTTTACCCTTTATTGTCCAGAGATGTGTAGGGGAGGTGGATAGGCTATGTTAAATTGCCACTTATTGTCCAAAGGTGTTCAGGTTAGGTAGATTGGCCATTTTAAATTGCCCTCTGTGTCCAAAGATGGGCAGTTCAGCTGGATTGGTCATTCTAAATTGCCCCTTAGTGTCCAAGTATGTACAAGTTAGGTGGATAGGCCGTGCTAAATTGCCCCTTAGTGTCCAAAGATGTGCAGATTATGTGGATTGACCATGCTAAATTGCCCCTTAGTGTCCAAAGATGGCAGCATGGTGACACAGTGGTCAACACTGTGCTAGGGCCCTGGGTTCAATTCCTACCTCGGCTCACTGTCTGTGTAGAGTTTGCACGTTCTCCCCGTGACTGCGTAGGTTTCCTCCAAGTGTTCCGGTTTCCTCCAACAGTCCAAAGATGCGAATGTTAGGTGGATTGGCCATGCTAAATTGATCCTCGTGTCCGGGGATTAGCAGGGTAAATACGTGGGACCATGGAATGGGGCCTGGGTAAGATTGTGGTCGGTGCAGAGTTGATGGGCCGAATGGGACTGCAGGGATTCTATGATTTTATGATGTGTAGGTAGGTCGATGGGCCATACTAAATTGCCCCTTATTGTCCAGGATGTTTAGGTTGGGTGGATTGCCCATGCTGAATTGCCCTATAGTGCCCAAAGATGAGCAGGTCATTTGAATTGGTCATTCTAAATTGTCCCTTAGTATCCAATGATTGGGCAGGTTAGTTGGATTGGCCATGCTAAATTGCCCCTTATTGTCAAAAAATACGCAGGTTAGGAGGTTTGGCCATGCTAAATTGCCCCTTAGTGTTTAAATATATTCAGGTTAGGTGGATTGGCCATCTTCAAATGCCCCATACGAGTCAAAGATGTGCTGGTTAGGTGCGCTGGCGAGGCTAAATTGTTCCTGAATATCCAACCATGTGTAGGTTTGGTGGATTGTCCATGCACATTTTCCCCTTTATTGTCCACAGATGTGTAGGTTAGGTGGGTTGGCCATTTTAAATTGCCCCTTCGTGCCCAAAGATCTGCAGGTTGGTGGACTGGCCGTGCTAAATGATCCTTCGTGTCCAAATCTATGCCGATTTGGTGGATTGGCCATGCTAAATTACCCCTTCATGTACAAAGATGTGCAGGCTAAAGTTAAAGTTTATTTATTAGTCACACGTAAGGCTTACATTAACATTGCAATTAGGATACTGTGAAATTCCCCTAGCCACCAAAGTACAGGTCAATGCACCTAACCAGGACGTCTTTCAGAATGTGAGAGGAAACTGGAGCACCTGGAGATAATGCTAACCACTGTGCTACCTTGACGCCCAGTGAATCTGGTGTGGTGGATCTGCAATGCTAAATTGCCCCTTAATGTCCAAAAAATGTGCAGGTTATGTACATTGGCCTTGTTAAATTGAACCTTTGTGGCCAAAGATATGCAGGTTGCATGGATTGACCATGCTAAATTACCCCTTACTGTCCAAAGATGTGCGGCTTGGGTGAATTTTGCCAGGCTAACTTGCCCCTTAGTGTCCAAGATATGTAGCTTATGTGAATTTGCCATATTAAATTGCCCCTTCGTGTCCAATGATTTGCAGGTTCGGTGGATAGTCCATGCGAAATTACTCTATTGTGTCCAAATATGTCGGCACGATGGCACTGTAGTTAGCACTGCTGTCTCACAGCGCCAGGGTCCCGGGTAAATTCCAGGCTCGGGTGACTATCTGTGTGGAGTTTGGACGTGCCTGCGTGGGTTTCCTCTGAGTGCTCCGGTTTTCTCCAACCGTCCAAAGATGTGTGGGTTAGATGAATTGGCCATGCTAAACTGACCCTAGTGTCAGGCGATTAGCACGGTAAATACGTGGGGTTACGAGAATAGGGCCTGGGTCGGATTGTGATCGGTGCAGACTCGAAGGGCCGAATGGCCTCATTCTGCACTCTAGGGATTCTATGATGTGTAAGTTAGGTCGATTGGCCATACTAAATTGGCCCTTATTGTCCAAGATGAGCAGGTTGGGTGGATTGGCCATGATAAATTTCCCTGTAGTGTCCAAAAATGTGCATGTCAGATGGATTGGTCATTCTTAATTGCCCGTAATTGTCCAAAGATGTGCAGGTTAGGTGGATTGGCCATGCTAAAATACCTCTTAGTGTCCAAAGAAGTGTATGTTAGGTCAATTGGATATGCTAAATTGCTCTTAAGTTTCCAATAATTTGTAGGTTAGGTGGACTGGCCATGCTATATTGCCCCCTTGTGTCCAACGATGTGTGGGTTAGATGGTTTTCACATGCTAAGTTATCCTTTTGTGTCCAAAATGTGTAAGTTAGGTGGAGTGGCCATTCCAAATTGCCCCTTCGTGTCAAAGGTTCGACAGGTTAGGTACATTGGCCATGCTACGTTGCCCTTAAGTGTCCAAAGATGTGCAGGTTAGATGGATTGGCCATTCTAAATTGCCCCTTAGTGTCCAAAGATGTGCAGGTTCGATGGATTGGCCAAGCTAAATTAATCCATTGTGTCATCGTGTCCAATTATGGGCAGGGTAGTTGGATTGGCCATGCTAAATTGCCCCTTAGTGTCCACAGAAGTGGATTGGCAATGCAAAATTGCCCTTCGTGTCCAAAAGTATTCAGGTTAGGTGGATTAGCCACGCTAAATTGCCTCTTAGTGTCTGAAGATGTGCAAGTTAGGTAGATTGGCCATGGTAAATAGCCTCTACGTGTCCAAAGATGTGCAACTTTGGTGGACTGGCCATGCTAAATTGTCACTTATTGTCTATATATGCCCAGGTTAGGAGGTTTGACCATGCCAAATTACCCCTTAGTGTTTAAAGATGTTCAGGTAAGGTGGATTGGCCATGCTAAATTGCCCTGTACGAGTCAGAGATGAGCAGGTTAGGTGCACTGGCCAGGCTATATTGCCCCCTTGGTGTCCAAACATGCGTAGGTTAGGTGGACTGTCCATGCAAATTTGCCCCTTTATTGTCCACAAATGTGTAGGTTCGGTGGATTGACCATGCTAAATTGCCATTTATTGTCCAAAGATGTTCAGGTTAGGTGGATTGGCCATTTTAAATTGCCCCTAAGTGTCCAAAGATTTGCAGGTAGGTGGACTGGCCATGCTAAATTGCCCCTTTGTGTACAAAGATGTGCAGGTTAACGTTTATGTCTTCGTCACAATTAAGGCTTACATTAACATTGCAATTTTAAGTTACTGTGAAATTCCCCTAGTCGCCACAACCCAGCACCTGTTTGGGTCAATGCACCTAAGCAGCACATCTTTCAGAATGTGGGAGAAGATCGGAGCACCTGGAGGAAACCCACACAGACACGGGGTGAACACGCAAGCTCCACACAGAAAGTGACCCAAGCTGGAAATCAGACCCAGGTCTCTGGCACTGTGAAGCAGCAGTGCTAACCACTGTGCCACCGTGCCGTCCAGTAGATCGGCTATGGTGGATCCGCGATGCTAAATTGCCCCTTAATGTCCAAATATGTGTGGGTTCGGTGAATTCACCATGCTAACTTTCACCTTAGTGTCCAAAGATGTGCAGTTGAGGTGAATTGGCCATGCTAAATTGCCCCTTAGTTTCCAAGTATGCACAGATTACGTGGTTTGGACATGCTGAATTGCCCCTTAGTATCCAAAGATTTGTAGGTTAGGTGGATTAGCCATGCTAAATTGCCCCTTAGTGTCCAAAGGTATGTGGGTTAGGTGGATTGGCCATGCAAAATTTCCTTTTGTGTCCAAAGATGTTCAGTTTATGTGGATTGGCCGTGCTAAATTACCCCTTAGTGTCCACAGAAGTATAAGTTACGTGTAGTGGACATGCAGATTTGCCCCGAAGTTTCCAAGTATGCACAGATTACGTGGTTTGGACATGCTTAATTGCCCCTTAGTGTTCAATGATTTTTAGGTTAGGTGGATTGGCCATGCTAAGAGTGTGACAGTTGGTGTCTCACTGTGGGAGTGCTGCTCGGGCTGCAGTAGAGTGTGACAGTTGGTGTCTCACTGTGGGAGTGCTGCTCGGGCTGCAGTAGAGTGTGACAGTTGGTGTCTCACTGTGGGAGTGCTGCTCGGGCTGCAGTAGAGTAATTAATTTATTTAATTATTTTTCAGTTCAATTAGTGAAAAAAATCGGAGGTTTTTTTTTCTAAACAGGAAATAGGCCCAGCAGCAGCCTGGGAAGATTTTGGAGGGTTTAAAAGTAGGCCGCACCTTTGAGCGGGCAGCGTCGTTTAGCGGGCAGTGGAGTGAGCAGGGGACAGAGTGAGAGCTAAAAGGGCTTTGGCTCACAGGGCTTCGGCGAGGAAGGTTGTTTGTTTGTTTTTCTTCGGTTACACCCCCTTTTTGTTTTATCCCCAAAACTAAAAAGGACATGGCTGGTATGAGTGGGAGGCCAGTATACTGCATTCGGTGTGGGATGTGGGAGTTCCTGGAGACAACTTGCCTCCCGGCAGTCCATATCTGTGCCAGATGTGTGGAACTGCATCTCCTGAAGGATCGTGTAAGGGAGCTGGAGCTGAGGCTCGATGAACTCAGTTTAGTTAGGGAAAATGAGAGAGTCATAGATAAAAGTTATAGTCAGGTAGTGACACCAGGGTCTCGGAAGGAAGACACGTGGGTCACGGTTAGGAGGGGTAATAGTCAGAAGGGTGATGTGCCAGAAAGCACCCCAGTGGCAGTCTCCCATAAGAGAAAGGGATGGGCAACAGATGGGAGAAGGGAAGGGAGTGAGCAGTCTGTGGAGGGATCCCCTGTGGTTGTCCCCCTCCACAATAGGTATATTGTTTTGGATTCTGTGGAGGGGGATGACCCTCCAGGGGTAAGCCACGAGGACCAGATCGCCTCCACGGGGACAGGCTCAGGGGTCCGGAAGGGAAAGAAGGGGTTTAGGAGAGCGATAGTTGTGGGGGACGCAATAGTTAGAGACACGGACAGGCGCTTCTGTGGGACTGAACGAGAATCCAGGATGGTAGTCTGCCTCCCTGGTGCCGGGGTACTGGATGTCTCCGAGAGGGTAGGAAGCATATTTAAAAAGGAAGGTAGTCAAACGGATGTGATTGTACACATTGGTGAAAATGATGTAGGTAGGAAGAGCAGGGGGGTCATACGAGAGAAATTCAGGAAGTTGGGTGCTAGGCTAAAAAGTAAGACCTCCAGTGTAGCAATCTCTGGACTGCTCCCGGTGCCTAGTGCAAGTGAGGCTCGGAACAGGGAGATTCTACAGTTGAACGCGTGGCTAAAGGACTGGTGCAAGAGGGAGGGTTTTAAATTCATAGATAACTGGGAAATCTTCAAGTCAGGATGGCAACTGTACAGAAAGGATGGGTTACACCTTAACTGGAAGGGAGCAAATATCCTGGCTGGGAGTTTTGCTCGAGTGTTTCGGCAGGATTTAAACTAGTGTGGCAGGGGGGTGGGGAACAAAACAGGAGGTCAGTAAATACTGAGGCTGGGGTCGAGCTGGGGGCCAGGGCAAGGCTAGCTAAGAAGAGGAGCACTCTGGAGGAGGAGGACCTGACTGGGCCTGGAGGTCTGGAGTGCATCTGCTTCAATGCGAGGAGTGTAACGGGTAAAACAGACGAACTTAGGGCCTTAATGCTTGTGCGGGATTTGGATGTGGTTGCGGTGACGGAAACTTGGTTAAAAGAAGGACAGGACTGGCAGCTGAATATTCCGGGGTATCAGTGTTTTAGGCGAGACAGAGGAGGGGCTAAAAAAGGTGGGGGAGTAGCGATATTAGTTAAGGAGCATATTACCGCGGTGCAGAGGGTAGACAACTTAGAGGGGTCATGTACTGAGTCGCTGTGGGTGGAACTCAGAAACAGGAAGGGTGCAGTCACTATGCTGGGGGTGTACTACAGACCACCCAACAGCCCACGGGAAGTGGAGGAAAGGATATGTCAGGAGATTCTGGATAGGTGCAGAAAACATAGGGTTGTTGTAGTGGGGGACTTTAATTTCCCTGGCACAGACTGGAAAGTGCTTAGAGCTGGGGGACCGGACGGGGAGGAATTTGTAAAATGCGTACTGGAAGGTTCTTTGGAACAGTATGTAGATAGCCCGACTAGAGAGGGGGCTATACTGGACCTAGTTCTGGGAAATGAGCCCGGTCAGGTCGTCAAAGTTTCGGTAGGGGAACATGTGGCAAATAGTGACCACAACTCTGTTAACTTTAGGATAGTAATGGACAAGGATGAGTGCTGTCCTATGGGCAGGGTGCTAAATTGGGGGAAGGCTGACTATAGCCGGATTAGGCAGGAATTGGTGGATGTTGATTGGGAGAGGATGTTCGAGGGTAAGTCCGCGTCTGGCATGTGGGAGTCTTTTAAGGAACTATTGATAAGGCTGCAGGATAGGCATGTGCCTGTAAAAAGGAAAGATAGGAAAGGTAGGATTCGAGAGCCGTGGATAACCAGGGAAATTGAGGATCTGATTAAAATGAAAAGGGAGGCGTACGTTAAGTCCAGGCAACTGAAAACAGATGGAGCTCTGGAGGAATACAGAGAGAGTAGGAAAGATCTCAAACGGGGAGTTAGAAGGGCAAAAAGAGGGCACGAGATGTTCTTGGCAGGCAGGATTAAGGAGAATCCTAAGGCATTCTATTCATACGTTAGGAACAAAAGAGTTGTCAGGGAGAAAATCGGACCTCTCAGGGACAAAGGAGGGGAATTATGCTTAGAACCCAAGGGAATAGGGGAGATCCTAAATGAATACTTTGCATCGGTATTCACGAAGGAGAGGGGCGTGTTAACCGGGAGTGTCTCGGAGGGAGGTGTTGACCCGTTAGAGAAAATCTCCATTACGAGAGAGGAAGTGTTAGGTTTTTTAGGGAACATTAAAACTGACAAAGCCCCAGGGCCTGATGGCATCTATCCTCGACTGCTCAGGGAGACGAGAGAGGAAATTGCTGGGCCTCTGACGGAAATCTTTGTCGCTTCTTTGGACACGGGTGAGGTCCCTGAGGATTGGAGGATAGCGAATGTGGTCCCGTTGTTTAAGAAGGGTAGCAGGGATAACCCAGGAAATTATAGGCCGGTGAGCTTGACGTCCCTGGTAGGGAAGTTGTTGGAGAGGATTCTTAGAGACAGGATGTATGTGCATTTAGAACGGAACAATCTCATTAGTGACAGACAGCATGGTTTTGTAAGAGGGAGGTCGTGCCTTACAAATTTGGTGGAGTTTTTTGAGGAAGTGACAAAAACGGTTGATGAAGGAAGGGCCGTGGATGTCGTCTATATGGATTTCAGTAAGGCATTTGACAAAGTCCCACATGGCAGGTTGGTTAAGAAGGTTAAGGCTCATGGGATACAAGGAGAAGTGGCTCGATGGGTGGAGAACTGGCTTGGCCATAAGAGACAGAGGGTAGTGGTCGAAGGGTCTTTTTCCGGCTGGAGGTCTGTGACCAGTGGTGTTCCGCAGGGCTCTGTACTGGGACCTCTGCTATTTGTGATATATATAAATGATTTGGAAGAAGGTGTAACTGGTGTAATCAGCAAGTTTGCGGATGACACAAAGATGGCTGGAATTGCGGATAGCGAAGAGCATTGTCGGGCAATACAGCAGGATATAGATAGGCTGGAAAATTGGGCGGAGAGGTGGCAGATGGAGTTTAATCCGGATAAATGCGAAGTGATGCATTTTGGAAGAAATAATGTAGGGAGGAGTTATGCAATAAATGGCAGAGTCATCAGAAGTATAGAAACACAGAGGGACCTAGGTGTGCAAGTCCACAAATCCTTGAAGGTGGCAACACAGGTGGAGAAGGTGGTGAAGAAGGCATATGGTATGCTTGCCTTTACAGGACGGGGTATAGAGTATAAAAGCTGGAGTCTGATGATGCAGCTGTATAGAACGCTGGTTAGGCCGCATTTGGAGTACTGCGTCCAGTTCTGGTCGCCGCACTACCAGAAGGACGTGGAGGCATTGGAGAGAGTGCAGAGAAGGTTTACCAGGATGTTGCCTGGTATGGAGGGTCTTAGCTATGAGGAGAGATTGGGTAGACTGGGGTTGTTCTCCTTGGAAAGACGGAGAATGAGGGGAGATCTAATAGAGGTATACAAGATTATGAAGGGTATAGATAGGGTGAACAGTGGGAAGCTTTTTCCCAGGTCGGAGGTGACGATCACGAGGGGTCACGGGCTGAAGCTGAGAGGGGCGAAGTATAACTCAGACATCAGAGGGACGTTTTTTACACAGAGGGTGGTGGGGGCCTGGAATGCGCTGCCAAGTAGGGTGGTGGAGGCAGGCACGCTGACATCGTTTAAGACTTACCTGGATAGTCACATGAGCAGCCTGGGAATGGAGGGATACAAACGATTGGTCTAGTTGGACCAAGGAGCGGCACAGGCTTGGAGGGCCGAAGGCCTGTTTCCTGTGCTGTACTGTTCTTTATTCTTTGAAGGGGGGGAGGTTTAACACAGATATCAGAAGGACATATTTCACACAGAGGGTCGTGGGGGCCTGGAATGTGTTGCCGGGCAAGGTGGTGGAGGCGGACACACTGGGAACGTTTAAGACTTCTCTAGACAGCTATATGACCGGAGTGGGAATGGAGGGATACAAAAGAGTGGTCTAGTTTGGACCAGGGAGCGGCGCGGGCTAATTGTTCCTTGTTTCTCGTTTCAAGGCTTCATTCTATGATCATCTTGCTGGTGCCAGTACAGAGCGAGACTGCGGATAGTTGGGAACCTGTCTCGGGGGCAGGGAATTCATATGGTGTTCATGGAAGTGGAAATGACTAGGGTGGGAAGCATTTTCCGATCAGGGCCATTGTGATCTCCTGGACTCGTTTCGATCGCCTCAGGGGGTCGGAGAGGAATTTCCTAGATTTTTTTTTTCCCCATATTGGCCCTGGGGTTTTTCACTCTGGGTTTTCGCCTCTCCCTGGGGATCACATGGTCTGGAATAGGGGGGTGGGGGTGAGTTAATAGGTTGTAATGAACAAAGCATCGTAGCTGTCAGGGACAGCTCGGTGGATAGGATATTGGTATGTAGATAGGCTGGAAAATTGGGCGGGGATCCTGGATTCAGGATTCAATCCTGGACCGGGGAGCGGCGCGGGCTTGGAGGGCCGAAGGGCCTGTTCCTGTGCTGTATTGTTCTTTGTTCTTTGTTCTTTGTTCTTTGTTCTAAGTTGTCCCTTAGTGTCCAAAGATGTGCAGGTTGGGTGGATTGGCCATGCTAAATTGCCCTTCGTGTCCAAAGATGTGCAAGTTAGGGGGATTAGCCATGGTAAATTGCCCCTCAGTGTCCAAAGATGTGCAAGGTAGTTGTTTTGGCCACACGAAATTGCCCCTTAGAGTCCAAAGGTGTGCAGGTTAGGTGAATTTGCCAGGCTAAATTGCCGCTTAGTTCCCAAGATGTGTAGCTTATGTGAATTCGTCATACTAAACTGCCCCTTAGTGTCCAATGATTTGCAGGTTAGGTGGATAGTCCATGCTAAATTGCCCCATAGTGTCCGAAGATGGCGGCACGGTGGCACTGTAGCTGGCACTGCAGTCTCACAGCACCAGGGACCTGGGTAAATTCCGGGCTCAGGTGACTATGTGTGTCTAGCTTGGACGTTCTCCCTATGCTTGCGTGGGTTTCCTCTGGGTGCTCCGGTTTCCTCCAACCTTCCAAAGATGTGCGGGTTAGGTGAGTTAGCCATGCTAAACTGACCCTAGTGTCAAGCGATTCGCAGGGTAAATACATGGGGCTACAGGAATAGGGCCTGGTGGGGATTGTGGTCAGTGCAGACTTGATGGGCCGAATGGCCTCATTCTGGACTGTAGGAATTCTGTGATTCTATGGTGTATTGGTTATGTCGATTGGCCATACTAAATTGCCCCTTATTGTCCAAGATGTGCAGGTTGGGTGGAGTGGCCATGCTAAATGCCCCGTAGTGTCCAAAGATGTGCATGTTAGGTGGATTGGTCATTCTTAATTGCCCATTATTATCCAAAGATGTGTAGGTTTGATGGATTAGCCATGCCAAATTGCCCCTTTGTGTTCAAAGATGTGCAGATTAGGTGGATTGGCCACGCTAAATTACCCCTCAGTGTCCAAAGATATGTGGCTTAAGTCGTTCTCTCATGCTAAATTGTCCTTCTGTGCCCAAAATGTGCAGGTTAGGTGGAGTGACCATTCTAAATTGACCCTGAGTGTCAAAGGTTCGACAGGTTAGGTACTTTAACCATGCTTAATTGCCCCATAGCATCAAACTATGTGTGGGTTAGGAAGATTGGCCTTGCAATTTGGGCCTTTGTGTCCTGAGAAGTGTAGGTTGGGTGGATTGGCCATGCTAAATTGCACCTTAGTGTTCCAAGATGTGTGGGTTCGGTGGATTGGTCATGCTAGATTGCCCTCAGTGTGCAGGTTAGGTGGATTGACCATGCTAAATTGCCCTACGTGTCCAAAGATGTGCAAGTTAGGAGGATTAGCCATGCTAAATTGCCCCTAAGTGTCCAAAGATGTATAGGTTATATACATTGGCCTTGTTAAATTGCCCCTTAGTGACCAAAGATGTCCAGGCTAGGTGAATTGGCCATGCTAAATTGATACATATTGTCCAAGATGTTAGGTGGATTGGCCCTGCTAAATTGCCCTTTCGTGTCAAAAGATGTGAGGGTTAGGAGATATGCCATGCAAAATTGCGCCTTAGTGTCGAGAGATGTGCAGGTTAAGTTCATTGCCATGCTAAATTGCCCCTTAATGTCCAAAGACGTGCAGGCTATGTGGATTGGCCATGTTAAATTGCCCCTTATTTGTCCACAGATGTGTAGGTTAGGTGGATTAGCCATGCTAAACTGTCCCTTAGGTCCATTGATGTGCAGTTTAGATGGCTTGGCCATGCTAAATTGCTCTTCGTGTCCAAAGAGGTGCCAGCTAGGAGCATTAGCCATGGTAAATTGCCCCTTAGTGTACACTAGATGTGCAAGTTAGGTGGATCGGCCATGCTAAGTTGCCCCTTAGTGTCCAAAGGTCTGCAGGTTGGGTGGATTGGCCACGCTGATTGCTCCTTAGTGTCCAAAGATGTGCAGGTTAGGTGAACTTGCCACGCTAAATTGCCCCTCAGTGACCAAGATGTGTAGCTTATGTGAATTTGTCATACTAAGTTGCCGCTTAGTATCGAATGATTTGCAGGTTAGGTTGATAGTCCATGCCAAAATGCCCCATAGTATCCAAAGATGGCGGCACGGTGGCACTGTAGTTAGCACTGCTGTCTCACAGAGGCAGGGACCCTGTTAAATTCCGGGCTCGGGCGACTATCTGTGTGGAGTTTGAATATTCTCCCCGTGCCTGCGTGAGTTTCCTCTGGGTGCTCCGGTTTCCTCCAACCGTCCAAAGATGTGCGGGTTAGGTGAGTTAGCCATGCTAAACTGACCCTAGTGTCAAGCGATTAGCAGGGTAAATACGTGGGGTTACGGGAATGGAGCCTGGGTCGGATCGTGGTCGGTGCAGACTCAATGGGCTGAATGGCTTCATTCTGCACTGTAGGAATTCTATGATTTTTTGATGTGTATGTTAGATCGATTGGCCATACTAAATTGCCGCTTATTGTCCAAGATGTGCACGTTGGATGGATTGGCCATGCTAAATTTCCCTGTAGTGTCCAAAGATGTGCATGTCAGATGGATTGGTCATTATAAATTGTCCGTTATTGTCCAAAGATGTGCAGGTTAGGTGGATTGGCCATGCTAAAATACCTCTTAGTGTCCAAAGAAGTGTCCATTAGGTGAAGTGGACATGCTAAATTGCCCCTCAGTGTTCAAAGTTGTGTAGGTTAGGTGGATTAGCCATGCTATATTCCCCGTTAGTGTCCGAAGGTGTGGGTTAGATGGTTTTCTCATGTTAAATTGTCCTTTTGTGTCCAAAGATGGTCAGTTTATGTAGAATCGCCATGCCAAATAACCCTCAAGTATCCAAAGAAGTGTATGTTAGGTGAAGTGGACATACTAAATTTCCCCTTAGTGTCCAAAGGTGTGAAGGTTAGATGAATTGGCCATGTTAAATTGCCCCTTAGTATCAAAAGATGTGTGGGTTAGGAGGATTGGCTTTTCAATGTGTCCCTTTGTGTCCACAGAAGTGTAGGTTGGGTGGATTGGCCATGCTAAGTTGCACCTTAGTGTCCAAAGATATGTGGCTTCAGTGGATTGATCATGCTAGATTGCCCTCAGTGTGCAGGTTGGGTGGATTGGCCATTCTAAATTGCCCCTTATTTGTCCACAGATACGTAGGTTAGGTGGATTGGCCATGTAAATTGCACCTAAGTATCCAAAGATGTGCAGGTTAAGTAAATTGGCCATGTTAAATTGCCCATTAGTGTCTAAAGATGTGTACATTACGTGCCAAGCTAAATTGATACATATTATCCAAGATGCGCAGGGTCAGTAGATTGGCCATGCTAAATTGCCCTTTAGTATCGAAAGATGTGAGGGTTAGGTGATATGGCCATGCAAAATTGCACCTTCATGTCCAGAGATGTGCAGGTTATCTACTGACATGCTAAATTACTCCTTAATGTTCAAAGATGTGCAGGTTATGCGGATTGGCCATGTTAAATTGCCCCTTATTTGTCCACAGATAGGTTGGTTAGATGGAATGGCCATGCTAAATTGCCCCTTAGTGTCCATTGATGTGCACTTCAGATGGATTGGCCATGCTAAATTGCCGTTCGTGTCTAAAAATGTGCAAGTTAGGAGGATTCGCCATGGTAAATTGGTCCCTATTGTCCAAAGATGTGTAGGTTAGGTGGATTGTCCATGCTAAGTTGCCCCTTATTGTTCAAGTATGCACAGGTGAGGCAGTTTCCCCTAACCTTCGTGTCCAAAGATGTATAGATTAAGTGAATTGGCCAGGCTAAACTGCCATTAGGACTCTATTTTACCATTTTGATTCAAAGTGTTGGGCGGAGTTGAAACCGGGAGTCTTTCAGATCCGACCTTTGGACCCGTTCTCAGGCGTCCCCATACACGCTCTGCCTGCAAAAATATCAGCAATTCCGAATTGTGCTGCTCAAGCCTGTGGGCGGCCTTTAATGCGCCCAACATCCTGCGGCTCCGATGGGCACCTCCAACCATGCATGCACAGAAAAAAAATGCGAGAACGCAGCTCACCTGCCACATCGCTCCCGGGCTGGATAATGGCTTCCCCTGGCCACCACAGGCATTGTCCCACCCCCACAACATTACTGACCCCCTTATACCTCCGCCACCCAGACCGATTGCGGACCCCTACTCCCCCTTCCCCCTCACTGATCACAGGCAGAGTGGCAGCGGACCCGCACTCCCCCCCTCCGATCTCAAGCAGTGCCGCCAGATGCTACACACCTACCTCCTCAATAGCTGGAGCGCCCGAATCTGACTTTTGGTAGAGCATGTCTGTTTCGCGCCAAATCTGGATGGGCGAACGCCGTGGGTAAGGGGGAAGTGCCGGTAAGTTTGGGCATGCAGCTCCTTAAGTCAATTTAAATGCATGCAAATGCAGAGCCAATGACCACATTCGGGACCGCCTTTTTGGGCGCGGTTCTGATCGTGGCCATTTTCGGGCCTTGGTAAAGAGAAACAGTTGTGGAGGCAGTCGCAGATTACGCTACTTGCCTCATGCCGAACTTTACCAACTTTTCGCCCCCGAAAATGGGTACAACTTGGTCTTAAAATCGGGCCCTTCGTGTCCAAAGATAGGTAGGTTAGGTGGATTGGCCATGCTAACTTAGACGTTAGTATCCAAAATGTGCACATGAGGTGGATTCGCCATTCTAAATTGCCCCTTAGTGTCCAAAGCCGTGAAGGTTAGGTGGATTGGCCGTGCTAAATTGCTACTTAATGTCCAAATATATGCAGGTTAGGTCATTTGGCCATGCTAAATTGTCCCTCAGTGTCCAAAGATGTGCAGGTTAGGTAAATTGGCCATGCTAAATTGCCCCTTCGTGTCCGAAGATGGGCAGGTGAGGTTGATTGGCCATACTAAATTGCCCACTGTATGTCCAAGATGTGCAGGTTAGGTGGATTCACCTTTCTAAATTGCTCCTTAGAGGCCAAAGATATGCTGGTTAGGTGGGATGTACATTCTAAATTGCCCCTTAGTGCCCAAAGATGTGCAGGTTAGGTGGATTGGCCATGCTCAATTGTACCTTAGTGTCTAAGGATGTATTGATTATCTGAACGTGGTCAAAAATTATGGACATATTCAGCATTAACAGGAAGTTAAAAAAAAGCCATCAAAACATATTGTTGCTGAGCCTGAAGCACGCTGGGAAAGCATCCATTCCTGCTCTCTTTGATGGATGTTGTAAAGTATAACCAGCTCAGTCTACCACCCCCACTTCTTCCACTAGCCATGTACTGTCATCCCCTTAAAATCATTACTCAATTCTTTTCTCAGCCTCACTATTTAAACTATTTTTAATCAGCCTTGAATGCTATTTGCTTGCTGCATTAAATAGAACACCCTCATGTCCCCTTTGGAACTTTAGCCAATTACATTAATCGGGTGGCACAGTGTCACCGTGGCGCAGTGGTTAGCACTGTTGCCCTACAACGCCAGGGGCCCAGGTTTGATTCCTGGCTTGGGTTAATATCTGTGCGGAATATGCACGTTCTCCCCATGTCAGCATGGGTTTCCTCCGGGTGCTCCTGTTTCATCGGTTTTTAAAACCATTCATGGGACATGATTGTCGCTGGCTGGCCAGCATTTAATGCCCATCCCAAGGTCTCCTTGAGAAGGTGGTGGTGAGCTGCCTTCTTGAATCGCTGTGGGTGGGTTGACCCACAATGCCGTTAGGCAGGAAATTCCGGGTTTTTGACCCAGCGACCGCGAAGGAACGGCCGATATATTTGAAAGTCAGGATGTTGGTGGCTTGTCGCAGAACTTGCAGATGGTGGTATTCCCAAGCATCTGCTGCCCATGTCCTTATGGACAGAAGTGGTCGTGCGTTTGGATTGTGCTGTCTCGGGATCTTTGGTCAATTGCTGCAGTGCATCTTGGAGATAGTGCACACTGCTGCTACTGAGCGTCGGTGGTGGAGGGATTGAATGTTTGTAGATTTGGTGCCAGTCAAGTGGGTCTGCTTTGACCTGAATGGTGTCGAGCTTCTTGTGTGTTGTTGGAGCTGCACCCATCCAGGCAAGTGCAGTGTATTCCATCACACTCCTGACTTGTCCCTAGAAGATGGTGGACAGGCTTTGGGGAGTCAGTAAGAAAATAAGAACGTAAGAACTTAAGAAATAGGAGCAGGAGTAGGCCATCTAGCCCCTCGAGCCTGCCCCGCCATTCAATACGATCATGGCTGATCTGAAGTGGATGAGTTCCACTTACCCGCCTGATCCCTATAACTCCTAATTCCCTTACCGATCAGGAATCCATCTATCCGTGATTTAAACACATTCAACGAGGTAGCATCCACCACTTCATTGGGCAGAGAATTCCAGAGATTCACCACCCTCTAAGAGAAGATGTTCCTCCTCAACTCTGTCCTAAACTGACCCCCCTTTATTTTGAGGCTGTGGCCTCTAGTTCTCGCTTCCTTTCTAAGTGGAAAGAATCTCTCCACCTCTACCCTATCCAGCCCCTTCATATCTTATAAGATCCCCCCTCAGCCTTCTAAATTCCAACGCGTACAAACCCAATCTGCTCAGTCTCTCCTCATAATCAACACCCCTCATCTCTGGTATCAACCTGGTGAACCTTCTCTGCACTCCCTCCAAGGCCAATATATCCTTCCGCAAATAAGGGGACAAATACTGCACACAGTATTCCAGCTGCGGCCTCACCAATGCTCTTTACAGATGCAGCAAGACATCTCTGCTTTTATATTCTATCCCCCTTGCGATATAGGCCAACATCCCATTTGCCTTCTTGATCACCTGTTGCACCTGCAGACTGGGTTTTTGCGTCTCATGCACAAGGACCCCCAGGTCCCTTTGCACAGTAGCATGTTGCAATTTTTTTCCATTTAGGTAATAATCCAATTTGCTATTATTTCCTCCAAAGTGAATAACCTCGCATTTGTCAACGTTATACTCCATCTGCCAGACCCTCGCCCACTCACTCAGCCTGTCCAAATCTCTCTGCAGACCTTCTACGCCCTCGACACAATTCACTTTTCCGCTTATCTTTGTGTCGTCTGCAAACTTTGCTACCCTACACTTAGTCCCCTCCTCCAGATCGTCTATATAAATGGTAAATAGTTGAGGCCCCGGTACCGATCCCTGCGGCACACCACTAGTTACCATCTGCCAACCAGAAAAGCATCCATTTGTTCCGACTCTCTGCTTCGTGTCGCATAGTCAATCCCCAATCCACGCTAACACCCTACCCCCAACTCCGTGTGACCCAATCTTCTTCAGCAACCTTTTGTGAGGCACCTTATCAAACGCCTTTCATCAAAGTCAGTAGGTGAGTTACTCACTGCAGTAACCTAGCCTCTGACCTGCTCTTCTAGCCACTATGTTTATGTGGCGAGTCCAGTTGACTCTCTGGTCAATGGTAACCCCAAGGTTGGAAGATAATCAATCACAGAACAACATAGTACACTAGTAAATGTAACCAATGGTATCATTGAATCATACAACGCAGAGGAGGCCCTCCGGCCCATTGAGTCTGTACCAACACGCAAGAAACTCTTGACCTACCGAATCCCATTTACCAGCACTTAGCCCATAGCTGTGATCTGCCAAATGTTCATCCAGGTACTTTTTAAAGGATGCGGGGCAACTAAGATTTTGCGTTTTTTATTAGTGTCACAAGTAGGCTTGCATTATCACTGCAAAGAAGTTACCCTGAAAATCCCTTCTTCACTACACTCCGGCGCAAGTTCGGATACACTGAGGGAGAATTGAGCATGGCCAATGCATCTAACCAGCACATCTTTTAGACTGTGGTAGGAAACCAGAGCAAATGGAGGAAACCCACGCACATACTGGGAAAATGTGCAAACTCCACAAAGACAGTGACTCAAGCTGGGAGTCGAACCCGGGTCCCTGGCTCTGTGAGGCAGCATTGCTAATCACTGTGTCACCATGCCGCCCCATACCTCCCGGCTTCCACCACCCTCCCAGGCCGCACATTCCAGACCATCACCACCCCTCTGGGTAAAAAAGATTTTCCTCACATCCACCCGACACCTCCTGCCCCTCCCTTTGAACCTACGTCCCCTCGTGACTGACCCTTCAACTCAGGGGAGCTGCTGCTCCTTATCCACTTTGCCCATGTCCCTCATAATCTTGTAACGACACAAAGAGTTTATCCAAGTTATCGCTCGACAAACGTGACTTAACTGATGCACTAACAGCAAGCTGAGAAATTTTAATAGCAACCATGCAATTGAACATACATTGCAACATAATACTGTGAGTTACCTGGTTTACCAACTGCATCCAGCTCTGATACATTGAAATATGAGTTACAGACGTAACAGGGGAGAAGTGTCACTTACAAGGAACACCGAAAGCAGCCAGGAGAGGATAGTATATTTTTTGTACGTCCACGAAAGCAAAACGTATCTTCAGCAGAGTCAAGAAGGACCACCCGGAGCTTGGGTTCTGCATGGAACTCATTGATCTGTGATACTCCAGCATTTTGCTTCGAGCCTCCATCCACTTCCCACGAGGAGCACGCAATCCGCAGGCAGAGCGAGATGGAAGCTCCCAGATATATCAAACTGCAAACCCTCTGGTGAGTCAGTGAGGCTCCATGGGGGTTGCATTAATTACAGCCACTGAACAAACAGTTACTGGCTTGTTACTGCGACACATTCTTGTCATGGAACAAAGCAGAATTATGGCATGTTGTGTTCAAATTCAGTTCAAACCATGAAGAGTTCGGCAATCTATTAGAATGAATTGTTCATAGAATCCCTACAGTTCAGAAAGGGAAAACCAAATTGGAAATGAATTGTGTCCTTGAACACAGCTGTGAAATGAGCGGAGGCTGCATTATTTAGTGTTATTTCTGGGAGGCAGTGTAAAGATCTGCGCTGGAATTCACCCGCCCCGCCCGCCATGGATTCAGAGCGGGCGAGGGATGGACAGTGGAAACGTCCGTTGACCTCGGCGGGAGTTTCTGTTCTTGGGGCGAGCGAGGCCGTAAAATCCCACCCAGATTTGTTTTGAAGTTTATTTATTAGTGTCACAGTAGGCTTACATAAACACTGCCATGAAATTACTGTGATAATCCCCGAGTCGCCACACGCTGGCACCTGTTCGGGTAACAATGAGGGAGAATTTAGAATGGCAAATGCACCTAACCAGCATGTCTTTCGGACTGCGGGAGGAAACCAGAGCACCCGGAGGAAACGAAAGCAGACATGGGGTGAAGGTGCAAACTCCACACACACAGTGACACAAACCGGGCATCGAACCCTGTCTCTGTGAGGCAGAATTCCGAAGAAGCTTTGGCAGAGGCTCTGCTAACTTTCCCCGGCATTCCGTTGAGTTTTCCCAGATTACCCTGTCAATAGTGAAACGGGGAGAGACTCTCCTGACTTTCTACTTGAGCCTGAACCACAGTTCCAGTACTGTGCTAGGCTGGTGATACCACACAATCCCGACAGTGCAGAGAGAGAGGCCATTCAGCCCATCGAGTCTGCACCGACTCTCCGAAAGAGCCTTAATCGGCGCACCGTCTATTGCTGTGCATTTAGCATGATTAATCCACCTCATCTGCGCATCCTTGGACAGCAAGGTGGAATTTAGTATGACCAATCCACCTAACCTCGACACCTTGGACACTAATGGGTAATTTAGCATGACCAATCCACCTAACCTACACACCTTGGGCATTAATGGGCAATTTAGCATGGTCAATCCATTTAACCTGCACATCTTTGGACAGGTATTTTACAACCTCGCTTGGGCGAGTCTTGTAAAATCCCGCCCGAGGCCAAAGGAGAATTCCTTCCTGCAAGCCTCATCTACCCCAATTCCAGGGCAGGCAAGGCGGTAAAATTCCAGCCTGGCCAATTCACCAGACCTGCACATCTTGGCACACTAAGGGGCAGTTTCACATGACCAATCCACTAGCCTGCAATCTTTGGACACTGAGGGGCAATTTAGAACATAGAAAATAGAACGGTACAGCACAGAACAGGCCCTTCGGCCCACGATGTTGTGCCGAGCTTTATCTGAAACTAAGATCAAGCTATCCCACTCCCTTTCATCCTGGTGTGCTCCATGTGTCTATCCAATAACTGCTTAAATGTTCCTAAAGTGTCTGAGTCCACTATCACTGCAGGCGGTCCATTCCACACCGCAACCACTCTCTGAGTAAAGAACCTACCTCGGACATCCTTCCCATATGGGGCACTTGCCTTTATCAATCGAGGCAGAGATTACAAAAACAAGGAAGTCATGTTGGAGCTGTTTCGAGCTTTGGTGAGGCCACAGCTGCAGTTCTGGTCGCCACATTGTAGGAAGTACGTGATTGCACTGGACGGGGTGCAGAGGAGATTCACCAGGATGCTGCCTGGGATGGAACATTTAAATTATGAGGAGAGGTTGGATAGGCTTGGGTTGTTTTCGTTGGAACAGTGACGACTGAGGGGCGACATGATCGAGGTGTACAAGATTATGAGGGACATGGACAGAGTGGTTAAGGAGCAGCTGTTCCCGTTGGTTAAGGAGCAGCTGTTCCCGTTAGTTTAAGGATCAATCATGAGGGGCCATAGGTTCAAGGTGAGAGGCAGTGAGGATAAAACTTTTTACCCAAGGGTGCTGAGGGTTTGGAATGCGCTGCCTGGGAGGGTGGTGGAGGCGGGTTGCCTCACATCCTTGAAAAAGTACCTGGATGAGCACTTGGCACAGCATAACATTCCGGGCTATGGGCCAGGTGCTGGCAGATGGAATTAGGTGGGAGTTCAGGTGTTTCCAATGTGTCAGTGCAGATCCAATGGACTGAAGGGCCTCTTCTGCACTCCATGATTCTAAGTTTGAGAATGAGAATATAATCTAGCTCTGCAGAGAACAGCAGCAAACTCAAAGATGGTCACAGGAAGAGCTCAGGCAGTAAAAGTCGAAATTTCGGAACACGTTTGCTTCAGAGCAAACACACATGGCCTTGTTGTGATAGAGGGTGAACATCTTGTAATCCGAGGAACATAGGAATTAGGAGCAGACGGGGGCAAAAAAATCAGCCCTTCGAGCTTTCTCCGTCATTCAATCAGATCATGGCTGTTCTCTCCCTGGTCTCAAATCCACCTCCCACCTGTTCCCGTATCCCCTTGTCCCTTTTTTATTAGAAATACATCTATCTCCTTCTTGAAACCATTCAATGATTCAGACTCCACTGCGCTATGGGGCAGCGAGTTCCACAAATTCATCTCCCCCTGTGAGAAGTAGTTCCTCCTCATCTCAGTTTTAAATCTATCGCCTCTCAACCTTTACCTGTGACCTCTTGTTCTAGATTGCTTCATAAGAGGAAACATTTGGTCTACATTTACTCTATCAATCTCTTTTAGTGTTTTACATACCTCGATCAGATCCGCTCTCATCCTCCGAAACTCCAGCGCCTACAAGCCCTAACAGTTTAATCTCTCCTCATACGTCATTCCTTTCATCCCTGGAATCAATCTGGTGAACCTCCTCTGAACTGTCGACAATGCCACCACATCTTTCCTCCAATAAGGAGATCAATACTGGGCACAATACTCCAGATGTGTTCTCAACAATAACACTTATCTCCTTTTATACTCCAGTCCCTTTGCAATAAATGTCAACATCCCATTTACCTTTTTAATTACAGGCTGCACCTGCATCCCGACTTTTCTGCGATTCATGAACGTTCCTCAGACCTGAGGGGGAATTTCCTCCCTGTGAGGGTATTGAATCTGTGGAATATCGTCCCTCTGTCCGTCCCTCCGTCCCTCTTTCCATCCGTCGGTCCCTCTCTCCATCCGTCTGTCCCTCTGTCCATCCGTCCATCCCTCTGTCCGTCCGTCCATCCCTCGGTCCATCCAATCCATCTAATCCATCCAACACATCCATTCCATCCATTCATCCATCCATCCCAGGCTTCGTAGAAGCTGAGGTATAAAAGTATAGTCTGATGGAGCAAGAGTTAGGGTTGAAGAAAGTGAAACTTACTGTCTGCTTAATAGAAGAAAATACTCCATACAGAAGAATTGCTAACATCAGAAAACCTCAGGCCTCCAGGGCTCAGAAGAATCCCTGTGAGCTGAAATGGCAGAAGCCATTGGCAGACGTAGGGCTCAGGAGAAGCCCTGGAACAGCCCGGAGAGACACTCTAACATTTGGAATTAAATCATTGAAAGGTCACAGACGGGTGAAAGATAACACTGAGGCAACATGGAATCTTGAGAGTTCTGTTTTAGATGACAATACCTTTGGTGGGTAACATAGCCTCGAATGTTACAAATTAATTAATGTGATCAGCATTGTCCATTCTTTGATTGGCAGCAATTCAATCTCAGTAATAAATATATTCCACAACCTCAATTAACAGAGGGTTGGAGTTTAAGAGCCGTGGGGTTATGCTGCAACTGTACAGAACCTTGGTGAGACCACATTTGGAATATTGTGTGCAGTTCTGGTCACCTCACAATAAGAAGGACGTGGAAGCGCTGGAAAGAGTGCAGAGGAGATTTACCAGGATGCTGCCTGGTTTGGAGGGTAGGTCTTATGAGGAAAGGTTGAGGGAGCTAGGGCTGTTCTCTCTGGAGCGGAGGAGGTTGAGGGGAGACTTAATAGAGGTTTATAAAATGATGAAGGGGATAGATGGAGTGAACGTTCAAAGACTATTTCCTTGGGTGGATGGAGCTATTGCAAGGGGGCATAACTATAGGGTTCGTGGTGGGAGATATAGGAAGGATATCAGAGGTAGGTTCTTTACGCAGAGAGTGGTTGGGGTGTGGAATGGACTGCCTGCAGTGATAGTGGAGTCAGACACTTTAGGAACATTTAAGCGGTTATTGGATAGGCACATGGAGCACACCAGGATGATAGGGAGTTGGATAGCTTGATCTTGGTTTCAGACAAAGCTCGGCACAACATTGTGGGCCGAAGGGCCTGTTCTGTGCTGTACTGTTCTATGTTCTATTTGAAATTCCTGATACATTTTCAGCGTGAAGTAATGTGTCCCTTCGCTCTGCAGGTAATCTCTGTGTTAACTCCGTGATGATACATTCCCAAAGACATTCATATGTACCCTCTGATATCCCCTCTGGGATACTGACATTGCAAAATCGCTCATCTTCGAGATTCTTCTAATTAACAAACACGTGACGACATTGATTGAGGTTGTGTAATATATTTATTACTGAGATTGAATTGCTGCCAATCAAAGAATGGACAATGCTGATCACATTCATTAATTTGTAACATTCGAGGCTATGTTACCCACCAAAGGTATTGTCATCTAAAACACAACTCTCAAGATCCCATGTTGCCTCAGTGTTATCTTTCACCCGTCTGTGACCTTTCAATGATTCAATTCCAAATGTTAGAGTGTCTCTCCGGGCTGTTCCACTCTCTCCTGCGATATTGTTACCCTCTTCAACTCTGGGAATACACTGAATCCATTCAGGTCCTATAATTGTGACTCCAATTTCAGATTTAATCTGCAGTAAATTCAAAAACGTGGACCACAGCAACTGAATCTATCCCCTCCAGTTCCATGTTTCCCAGCAGCCCAGATGAGATGTCCCGAACCGGAGCACCAGTCAGGCAACACAGCCTTCGAGAATCTCAATCCTGGCCACAGAGAAAAGTGTCTGTTCCCCTGACAAACTATCCCCATTTTTAACTATATTTCCCTTTTCTCCTCCCTCTTGAATGGCTCCCTGATCCCCCGTGCTATTGTTCAGTTCCTCAGCCTCCTTGTCGCTCCCGCCCACGTCCGCACAGGGAGCCAGTGTCACAAACCTGTTTGTTTAATCATTCGAAGGACATGGGCGTCCCTGACTGACCAGCATTTACTGCCTGTCCCTAGTTGACCTTGGAGAGCAGTTGAGAGTTAAACACATTGCTGTGGCTCTGGAGCCACATGTAGGCCAGACCTGATAAGGACGGCAGGTTTCTTTCCCTAATCGACGTTAGTGAACCAGATGGGGTTTTCCGACAATGGAGAATGGTTTGAAAGTCATCAGTAGATTTTTGACTCCAGATATTTTTTAGTGAATTCAAATTCGACCAGCTGCTGTGACCGGATTCGAACACGGATCTCCAGAACAGTAACAATATTGGGAGCCCTTCCTGAAGCTATCACGTCAGCAGGAGCTGCTCAGAAAATTCCCTGAGTGTTCCTTCCAAGGCCTTACTCACCTTACGGCTGCTTCCGTTGGCCCCACGTCACTTTCTGAACTGTAATGTCTGGGGGACACCTACCCGCACTGGACCTGGCCGTAAGGGACCGGGCAGTAAGGGACACAAGACAAAGCAATACCTCTCCACCCACTTCCCTGAACTCCCACACTTACCCCAACTCTCAGTGCTTCACTCTCTGCAGCTTGCACTCTGTGGAGCTCCCTGAGTGGGCACATTTCACAGTCCTCAGTTTGGTAGTTTATATTTGCCCGTGTCCAACTCATGAACCTGATTGAAGTCACTGCACCCCCTCCCCCTCTAGGTCTGAGTAACCGCCGAGGGTTGACCACCTTGGAAGCCTTTTTTGGAGTTTCAATGCTGGGTCCGGTTCCTGCTGCTCAGCCTCGGAAGTGAGTGGGGTTCCGCAGACCAGAGCTCGCCTCTTCCACCATGAGCGTGTGGCCCGCGTTCCCTTTATCGGGTGACAATGTGATCGAGAGGCTAAACCCACTGTGTCCATTTCAGACTCCGAGGTTCCCACTGGCGGAGATGGAGAACAGGAGCCGGAGTGCCTGGAATTCTTTCCAAAGTTCCCGGTATGCTGGGAATTGATTTTTCCTGCACGGCTTGGGGCTTCATGGCTTGTAGATGATTGAAGCATTCCCATGGGATGGTATCTCCCAAGCGGACTTGATAGGAAACTGGCCCTGTTCCTGACTCGAACGGGCCTCATAACCACGTGGATCCATTGCCATGATTCTTTACTAATAACCTATCAACTGCCTTTAAGTGTCTCTCCCGGCTGGTGGGATCGGCACTGGGTATCTTGATACCTTGCCAACCTCCCGCCCTCAGGAAGATCAGACTCGACCTTGGGCGGTGTCATCTTCCCATGTCCAACTCTGCTGGGGCTGTTCCGGTCGTTGAAGGGAATGAGGTGGGGGTTGGGGGGAGAGGTGTCGTTCTGTAATTGAAGATGAATCTGGATGATTTGGTGTCCAAGGAGGCTGTGGGCTGTTTTTTTTGTACCTGCTTTTACTATTTGGGCCGCTCTTTCTGCCAGGCCGTTGGATGATGGGTAATAGGACCCTGTTCTAACGTGTCAAATTCTGTTCAACTTCATCTCATGCACAAATTCCTGGCTGATGAAGGGTGGTCCATTTTCAGAAACTAACATTTCCGGGATCCCGGGTGTCAAGAAAGAGGTGTGAAGTTTCTCCACTCTTATCCTTGTGTTTGAGTAACTCACCCTGTGTACGGCCATCCATTTTGAATCATCATCTACCATTACCAGGAACATAGACCCCATGAACGGACTGGCACTGTCCATGTGCAGCCACGTCTATGGCCGTCCTGGCCATTCCCAAGTGTGAAGAGTAGTGACTGGTGATAGTTCTGCCCTTGTTGATGTTGCCAACACTGACCCACGGGCAAATATCCGTCCCCATACCTGGCCACCAACAGGGCAACTTAGAGTATCTTCAGTTTGCCACTCCTGGGTGGCCATGGTAAAGTTCACCATGGGATGGTGACCCTGGCTCAGGATGACACTCTTGAACCCCATAGGCCTGTGCCATCTTCCACAGTCAGCTGCTGTCTTCCACTCCAATATGGGTGTAATTCAGGCTGTAACGGCCTTGTGGATTCCCCCATCAGCACGAGCTGCTTCAATTCATTCAGGACTGGATAATTTTGCCTCCACAGCCAAATATTATTGGCAGCCACTGGGAGAGTTTTGAAAAAGTTCATGATTACCGTCTCTTCGATTGTGGGTACGACAAGTGTCTGTTAATCATCGCCAACTCAAGGCTTCTGCCATAGCGACTCGGCCTCCTGGGGGGTGTTCCAATAGATAATGGTAGGCGGACAGTAATAAAGCCCACAGCTAGATATGGGCCGATGTTATGGGCTGCACCGCCATGCAGGTACTTCTGGAACCTCTTTGACCAAACTATCACCGTAGACGAGGTGTCACAGTGGTTAGCGCTGCTGCCTCATAACGCCAGAGACCTGGGTTCAATTCCTGGCTTGGGTCAATGTCTGTGCGGAGTCTGCACATTCTCTCCGTATCTGCGTGGGTTTCGTCTGGTTTCTCCGGTTTCCTCCCACAGTCTGAAAGACGTGCTGGTTAGGTGCATTTGTATGTTAAATTCTCCCTCCGTGTTACTCGAACAGGCACCAGTTTGTGGTGACTAGGCGATTTTCACAGTAACTTCATTGCAGTGTTAATGTAAGCCTACATTTGACACTTTATAAATGTTAAACTTCCTCTGAATATGAATTGTTGAATATCGCTGGGAATCCTATCTAGCTGTTAGTGTAAGTGAACGTGAGTAAGTTCATAATTGGAAACAAGAATCCTCCTGCCAGCTTTGAGTTTAGGTGCTCGATCAGAGGGATTGGGTATTTATCCAGCTGTGAGAAACAGTTTACCGTTTGTTTAAAATTTCCCAGTACAAAGTATTTGTATTCACTCTTGGGACTTGGGTGTCACTGGCCGGCCAGCATTTGTTGCCCATCCCTAGTTGCCCATGTTCAGAGGGCAATTAAGTGTCAACCACTTGGAGTCACATTTAGTCCTGACCACATAAGGACGACAGATTTCCTTCCCTGGGACATTGGTGAACCAGATGTGTTTTTCTGAAAATCGGCAATGCTTTTATGGTCACCAGCTGATTCTGAATTCCAGATATATTTATTCAAACTCCACCATCTGCTGTGACGGGATTCGAACCCGGGTGCCCAGAACATTAGCTGAGTTTCTGTATTAATAGTCTAGTGATAAAACCACCAGTCCATCACACCCACACCCAGAGTTTACACACTCTGACTTCCGGTAACCGAGACACACCATATTATATACGTCTGCAGGGCTCTCGGATTGGACAGCATTAACTGTCTCAATCAGAGAGCTCATATTCCAATAACTCCACCTGATGGTTATCGTTAAAGTCATTAAGTAGCTCTTTCGGCATCGTTAAAGTCATTAAGTATGTGTCTCTCTCTGTCTCTTTCTGTCTTTCTGTGCATGCCTCTCTCTGTATCTCTCACTCTCTGTCTCTCTCTCTGCCTGTTTCTCTGTGTCTCTTACTGTCTCTCTGCATCGCCCTAATTCACCTTCTCTCTACACTCTTCCTCCGTGTCTCCTCCTCCCTCTCAGTCTCACTCTCCTTCTCCCTCTCCTTCTCTGTCCCCCTTTTCTTATTTCTCTGTCTTTCTCTCTCTCTACCTCGCTCTGTCTTTTGCTCTTGCTGTGTCCATTGAACTCATTCAGTCTCACTGTTTCAAATTCGCTGACGCTCTCTGTCTCTGTATCTGTTTCCCTCTGCCTCCCTTTCTGTCTCCCTTTCCGTCTTAGTTTCCCTCTCTCATTGCATCCTTCCATCTGTCTCCCTCTGTCTCCCTTTCTCATTCCCTGTCCATCTCCCTCCCCATTTCCCCCAATCTCTATCCCTGTTTTTCTCGCTCTGTGAGAGTCCCTATCTGTCTCTTCCTTTCTCTCTGTCTCTCTCTTTCTCGCTCTCTCTGTTTCTCTCCCTGTATCTGTTAGAGACTCTTTCAAACTGTGTCACGCTCCATGTATTTGTGCCCTTCCCTCTCTTTGTCAATCTCCGTCTCTCTATCACTCTCACTTTTGCTCTCACTGCCCTCTCTCTCTCTTTATCTGTCAGTCTCTCTGTCTCTGTGAGGCTGTTCTTTATTTATATTTGAAAGTCCAATAGAAAGAGTCAGGGGTCTTGTAGTTGTAGTTTCCTGTCAGGGTCTAATGAGTTGAAGAATTGAAGTAAGGGGATATTTCAGCAGATTTATTAGCTGCTGCCTGAAGTGAGTCTGTGTCACAGCATAAATGGCAGTGTTTGTACAACAACTTGTGAGTTGCAGCATGAAACCAAATTCCATAACATAGTAATCTAACCATACCGACCAATAGCCCAAATCATACATCCGAGTCCATATTGAATAAACCATTAATGTCGACCATAAGAGGATGAAATTGGCTGAGATAACAAACAGTAAAATGATGGATTTCCTGCGACTCTCCATCTCTGGGTCTCTGGGATTCTCCCCATGCTGTGAGTCCGGAGTCTCCTGCGGGCTCTGCTCCTCATTAAAATGTGTCTGACGGTGAAAACGTTGAGCAGCAGAATCAGGACGAATGGGACAGTCGGGGTTAGAATGTGGTGGAGGAACTCGATTGTTGTCCAGACCGGAGAGTACAGAACATCCGGTGTGACATCTCAAAACCAGGGGATGTTCATCAGCCGATATCTATTTAATAACATAAAATACCAGTAAATGTTCTTTAAACAGCTCAGCACCGTCACTGTTCCCAGAACCACAGCCGCCGATTTCTCACTGCAATATTTACTCTTCAGCTTGGGGCAGCAAATGGCCACAAATCGATCAAAGGTGAAAGTGACGGTGAACCAGACAGAACAGTCAGTGGCTGCATAAAGCAGGAAGGCGTGGATGTTACACACGGGGAGCGTTAGCAGGAAATCAAACTGTTCCCGATAAAGAATGGGAATGTGTCTCAATATCAGGTCGAGGATAACGACCAGCAGATCCCCCGCTGACATGGCCACCAGGTAACGAGTCACACATTTGGACAGACCAGTTTCTGCTCGTCAGTGTCACAATTGTGATTATGTTCACTGTCAGGAAGGGAAATAAAGAATAAAATTAGACATGATTCAGGGAAAGAAGTTACCATTTGGACTGAGGATGGGTTGAAATAAAAAAGAATGTACACACATAAAATCACTTAAATCTTTTTTTTAAATCCAGCATGTCTTTTGCAGTGTGAGAGGAAAAACCCACACAGACACGGGGAGAAGGTCCAAACTCCACACAGACAGTGACCCAAGCCTGGAATTGAACCCAGGTCCCTGACGCTGTGAGTCAGCAGTGCTAACCACTGTGTCACCAGCTGCTCCATGGTAGCAACACAGTGGTATACATTTTGGAGAGAGCTTTCCGGAGATTCCACAACATTGACCTTCACTCAGCCCCAAGGATGAGGGAGTAAACCCTGACAGAAAATCCAGACTGGAGTCCTGTAGATGGTAATCTGTCGTCTCTCAGACAGTTTACTGACAACCCCTGCAACAGAGCTGGGACCAAAGAGGGCTGGTTTGACCCTTGCCTCTGGACAATACTAACAATTGGCAGAGGGAGATTCTGATGCCTTGACGGCACAGAATCTCTATTATATTTAAACAGAACTGTAGCCTGGAGAGGAGATCACAGCATTGTGGCCACTGTTAGCACAACACAGGAAAAAATAGTAATCACACACTCAATTGGCACAGAACACAACTTCCAGTGTTTGCTTTCAAGAGTGGGAGAAAGCTTCAGGTTTCAGCGAATAGCTATCGTCCATAATACTCAGTGCGATTACTGCTGTCCCACGTTGGTCTACTGGACCAGTATAGCTGCATGAGTCCTCTCTCGGCAAGAAGGTTGCCAATCTATGCACCAGGTAAAACTCAAACAAAGGCCAGTACCAAAGGAAAAGCCAAGCAGGCTGCCTTAATGCCTATCGTCCGGTGATTCTGATATCCAATATTATGAAATGCATCAAAAGGTTAGTCATGGCAAGAATCAGTTCCGGCTTCCCAAATTGCCTGGATCCACGACAGTTCACCAACATCCACAACAGGTCCACAATGCCATCTCCCTGGCCCGACAGTGAACCCTGGAACACAGACTCGTGTTTATCAGCTACAGCTCAGATGCAACACCATTAGTCCCACGAAACTCATGTCCAAAGTCCGTGGCCCTGGGCTTGGCTCCTGCCTCTGCAATTGGATCCTGAACTTCCTAATCCATCGACAGCAAAATTAAGGACAATCAACAACATCTCCTTCACAATCATCCTGAACAGCGGTGCCCCGTAAGGCCGCGTCCTCAGCCCCTTACTATACTCCCTATACACTGGTGACTGTGTGGCCAAATTCCCCTCCAACTCGATTTCCAAGTTTGCTGATGACACCTGCAGTGGGTCGGAGGAAGAGACAGAGAATCTGGTGAACTGGGGTGACAACAATAATCTCTTCATCAATGTCAACAAAGCAAATCGACTTTTGGAAGCATAGTGGAGTATATGCCCCGATCTACATCAATGGGATGAAGTTGAAATAGTCGAGAGCTTCACTTTTTAGGGTCCACATCACGAAAAACCTTTCCTGGTTCCTCCATGACGTCCCTATAATTAAAAAAGTCTCCGAACGCCTCTATTTTCTCAGAGGTTTACAGACATGTCAGCTGCGACTCTCACCAACTTTTACAGATGCACCATAACATTCTAGCTTGGTGTGGCTCCTGCTCTGTCCAAGACTTCAAGAAACTTCAAAGCTTGGTGAATGCAGACCAGTCCATCACTCAAACCAACCTCCCACTCATTAACTCTGTCTAAACCTCCCGTTGCCTTGCAGAAGCAACCAGCCTTATCCAGGAATAGCGCACCACGGACATAAGCTCTTCCCACTTGTTCCATCAGAGAAAAAGATAAAGAATGTGTGAGGACATGGACCAACCGACTCATAGAATCATAGAATCACTACAGTGCAGAAGGGGGCCATTTGACCCATCGAGTTCTACACCGACAACAATCCCACCCAGGACCTATCCCCAAAGTCCCACATATGTAGCCTGCTAATCCCCCAAACATACATATCCCATGTCGCTAATGGGCAGTTAACATGGCCAATCAACCTAACCTGCACATTTTGGACTGTGGGTGAAAACCGCAGCATCCGGAGCAAACCCATGCAGACACGGGTAGAATGTGCAAATTGCACACAGACAGTGATCCAAACCAGGAATCGAACTCAGGTTCCTGTGAGACAGCAGCGCTAACCATTGTGCCACCATGCTGCCGACTCAGGAACAGTTTCTCTGCTGCCATCAGACGTTTGAATGGACCCACATTGCATTAAGATGATCTTTTACTACATCCTAGCTATGACTGCAACATTACATTCTGCACTCTCTCCTTCTCTATGTACAGTATGCTTTGTCTGTATGGCACTCAAGCAACAACACTTTTCACTGTATATCCAATGTTATGAAATGCATCAAAAGGTTAGTCATGACATGAATCAATTCCGGCCTCCCAGATTGCCTGGATGCACTTCAGTTCACCTAACTCCCCAACAGGTCCACAGACACCATCTCCCTGGCCCAACACTGAACTCTGTAACACTGTAACTCTGAACATAGAGAAGGAGAGAGTGCAGAATGTAATGTTGGACTCAGAGCTAGGGTGTAGAATAAGATCATCTTAATGTGATGTGGGTCCATTAAAACGTCAGATGGCAGCAGAGAAGAAGCTGTTCTTGAGTCAGCAGCATGGTGGCACAATGGTTAGCACTGCTGTCTCACAGGGACCTGAGTTCGATTCCCGGCTTGGATCACATATTTATTATATGTGAAAATAATAAACCAAATCAATTCAAATCAAATCAGTCTTTCGCATCTCAATCTGAAACATCAGCACGATGTGCCCTGGCCTTACTAATGAACTTATGCAGGTTGATGATGTACACGGGACGGCTGTGATCGAGACTGAATTTACAAGGCTGAATGTGGACATTGGGGAGCTGCGAGAAACTGGACTTGCTCACAGTGGATTCTTTCCAGAGGAACACCACACGTTCTTGTAATAGGAGAAATCCCAACATGCGAGATGTGAGAATGGAACAATTTTTTAAAAAAAGCTTCACTGGTGCTGATGGAATCCCAGGAATTGAAATGGGATCCCTGATGCTGTGAGGCAGCAGTGCGAACCACTGTGCCATACTGCCATCCTGCAAGGTGCCATGGAGATATCCAAGATCACGCCTAGGATACCACCATCACCATATCCGTAGTAGGGAAATGATTGGAAAACATTCTGAGGGACAGAATTAATCTCCACTTCGAGAGGTAAGGATTTATGAACAATAGTCAGCATTCGTTTGACAGGGGGAGATCATGTCTAACAATTCGCTGGAATATATTGAGGAGGTGACTGGATGAGGAGATGAGGGAAGTGCAGTCGATGTAGTCTACGTGTTCTTCAGAAAAGCTTTTGACAAATATGGGAGACTGAACAAGGACGTGATTCCGATTGGAACCAGGTCAATTTGGTAAATTATATTCAAAATGGCTGAGTGGCAGAGGGTGATGATGGAAGGTTGTTTTTGTGACTGCAAGCCTGTGTTCAGTGGGGTTCCACAGCGATCGATGTTGGGTCCCTTGCTGTTTGTAGTGTACATTGATGGTCTCGACATGAATGTGTGAGGTGTGATCAGTAAGTTTGCAGATTATACAAAAATTGGTGGTGTGGTAAATATTGAGGAGGAAAGCCTTAGATTACAGGAATCATAGAATCCTACAGTGCAGAAGGAGGCCATTGAGCCCATCGAGTCTGCACTGAGCACAATCCCACCCAGGCGATATCCCCTGAACCCCATGCATTTACCCAAGCAATTCTCCCTGACACTAAGTCCAGTATATCCAATCCATCTAACCCACAAGTCTTCCGACTGTGGGCGGAAACTGGAGCACCCAGAGGAAACCCATGCAGACACGGGGAGAATGTGCAAACTCCACACAGATGTGGTCCAAGCCAGAAATTGAACACACGTCCCTGGCGCTGTGGGGCAGCAGTGCTAACCACTGTGCCACCGTGCTGAGGAAACTGAAAGGCTGGGCAAATGGGCAAATGTAATTTACACCTGACCAATGTGAGGCCATGCATTTGGGACGACTATCCGGGCAAGGAAATGTACCATGTCCGGTCGAGTCTGAGGAAGTGCAGAGGACCAGAATGAATTTGGGGTGCATATATGAGGATCCCTAAATGCAGCAAGACAGGTAGATGAGGTGGTTAAGACGACATGTAGGATACTTGCCTTTAGCAGCCGCAGCATAGAATATAAGAGCCGGGAGGTGATGATGGAAGTGTATAAAACGCTGGTTAGACCAGAGCAAGAGAACTGTGTACAGCTCTGGTCATCACACTACAGGAAGGATGTGATTACACTGGAGACGGTGGAGAGGAGATTCACCAGGATGCTGCCTGTGCTGGAGAGTTTCAGCTATGAGGAGAGGCTGGTGAAGCTGGGTTTTTTACCTGAGAGCAGAGACGGCTGGAGGTGGAGCGGGTGTAGTGGGTGGTGGTGGGGAATGCTCTCAGGTGGCAGGCGGCGGCGGCGGCGGGGGGGGGGGGGGGGGGGGGGGCGGGGGGGAGCGGGGGAACTGAGTGATATGTACAAAATTATGTGGCACACGGATAGGGAGAAACTTTTTCCCTTTAGTGGAGGTGTCAATAACCAGAGGGGCGTGGATTTAAGGTAAAGGGCAGATTTTTGTGTGGATTTGAGGGAAAATGTTTCCATCCACAGGGAGCTGGGATCTGCAGCTCACGGCCTGAAAGGATGGTAGAAGCGGGAACAACCACAAGAGGCATTTAGATCAGCAACTCAAACGCCAGAGCATATAATTATTAAACTAGAAAGAGTGCAGGAAAGATTTACTAGGATGCTACTGGGACTTGATGGATTGAGTTATAAGGAGAGGCTGGATAGACTGGGACTTTTTCCCCTGGAGCGTCGGAGGCAGAGGGGTGATCTTATAGAGGTCTATAAAATAATGAGGGGCACAGATCAGCGAGATAGTCAATATCTTTTCCCAAAGGTAGGGGAGTCTAAAACTAGATGGCACAGGTTTAAGGAGAGAGGGGAAAAATACAAAAGGGTCCAGAGGGGCAATTTTTTTCACACAGAGGTTGGTGAGTGTCTGGAACGAGCTGCCAGATGCAGCAGTAGAGGCGGGTACAATTTTATTTTTTAAAAAGCGTTTAGATAGTTAAATTGGTACGATGGTTATCGAGGGATATGGGGCAAATGTGGGCAATTGGGATTAGTTTAGGGGTTTAAAAAGAAAAGGCGGCATGCACAAGATGGGCCGAAGGGTCTGTTTCCATTCTGTAAACTCTATGACAAGGCTGTGGATCGAGTGCTGGAAAATGGGATTCGATTGGATAGGTGTTTGAGGACCAGTTCAGACATAATGGCCTCATGGCCTCATTTTGTGCTGTTAAAACTCGATGGCTGTTGGACCACCCACAGCAGTGGCCCCATCACTTGCAGCTCTCACAGCGCTGGCTGGGATACCGACCACCTCCCAAACCTATCCGGTTGCAAATGCGCAATTGCAGCCAACAATGAGCTGCCTGGTCTGAGAGAGACATCTGTCAGCTCTCTGCTGCTGCAGCTCGCTTCAACACAGCAGCTGCCCCCAGGTAGTCCGGGGGTCCTCAGCTCTTTCTGAGCAGCCCCCGACCAGATATAGACCCAGCCCCCTCCCCACCACCTGGGCCAATCACCCTCCATTCCCCCACACCAATTGCATGCAGAGTGTCAGCAGGGCACCTCTCCCTAACCCACTGTGCATGCAGAGAGGCAGCGAGAACCCCTCCCTACCCCACTGTGCATGCAGAGAGGCAGCGAGACCCCCTCCCCAACCCACTGTGCATGCAGAGAGGCAACGAGACACCCTGCCTACCCCACTGCGCATGCAGAGAGGCAGCGAGACCCCCTCCCTAACCCACTGTGCATGCAGAGAGGCAGCGAGACCCCCTCCCTAACCCACTGTGCATGCAGGGAGGCAGCGAGACCCCCTCCCTACCCCACTGTCCATGCAGAGAGGCGGCGAGACCCCTCCCTACCCCACTGTGCATGCAGAGAGGCAGTGATGCCCCCCTCCCTGCCTCCACCAATCACGTGCAGAGTGGCAGCGGGGACCACCCCACCCCACAGATAGCGGGCAGAGTGGTAACGGGACCCTCTCCCACCCAGCAACTACGTTCAGAGTCGGCCCCGCTACCTTCAGGCTCCGCCCCTGTAGACCGCGCCACCTCATGCTCCACTCCCTGGTACTGCCCGGTGGGCATTACCCAAGGGGCACCTACCTTTGCCTTCGACCTTGCCCTGTGCCCTCAATGGCCTTCAGTTCTCCCGGCGAGGTCATCATGACTCGTCCTCATACATGTGGCCAGCTGTTTTCCTCACGGGACACAACCTCTCCCGGTGAGGCTGCAAAGGCAAGTGTGGTGGACAATTCCATCCCAGGCTCGCTAATTTCATTTAAATTTGTTTTAAAATAAATTGAAATAATTTATTCAGCCTCTTGCCGGAAATGGGCAGGAGACTGAATCCGCTGTTTATCCATTGCCGGTGAAGGTTGCAAGAGGTGAGAAATGGGACGTGGACCTCAATTCCAGGCTGTCACGCTGTTTACTTGATCACCCCACCATCAATGGACAGGGAGTAGCTGTTATCCTGCCGCCACCCCCCTCCCTACCGTGTGTATGTTGGGTGTGTCTATATTGTCTGTACCAGTATGCATGTGTGGGTGTGCGTGTTTGTGTGTGAGCAACAGAGTACCTGACGAGTGTTCCTAAGTGTGCGTTATTCTGGAGTGTTGCAGCAATTTTGCGTCGTGAATTTGTGTGTGAGTGGGAGTAAGTGTCTAAATCTGATTGCTTTGATCAACAAATGTGTGTATTAATGTATGTGCGTTTAGGTGTGTCTGTGTTCCTGTTGCTCTCGGAGAGCTTGTGGTGGCACAGGGGATAGCGTTGCTTCCTCACAGCACCAGAGGTCCTGGTTCAATTGCAGGCTTGGCCACCGTCTGTGCAGATTCTGCATGTTCTCCCCATGTCTGCGTGGGTTTCCTCCGGGTGCTCCAGTTTCCTCCCACTATCTGAAAGTTGTGCTGGTTGGGTGCATTGGCCGTGCTAAATTCTCCCTCAGTGTACCTGAACAGGCGCTGGAGTGTGGTGACTCGGGGATTTTTATAGTAACTTCATTGCAATGTTAATGTTCGCATACTTGTGACACTGATGAATAAATTTCAAATTTAATGAAATATGTTTTCTCTCTGTGAGATCCTGCTATGCAGATATGACCAATAGAATTGATTCTGTGGCCTGGTGATTGGGTGAATGGCGGAGCAGGCTCGAAGGGCCAAATGGACTCCTCCTGTCTTACCTTCCATGCTTCTATGACAAAGTTTTGTCTCGACTTGTGTTCCACACAAGTACTAGACAGTTCCAAGGGTACGATGGGTTGAGAGGGATATGGGCCAAATGCGGGCAATTGGGATAAGCTTAGGGGTTTTAAAAAAGAAAGGGTAGCATGGACAAGTTGGGTCGAAGGGCCTGTTGCCATGCTGTAAACCTCTATGACTCTAAGTAATTGTTCATATTCCACAGGCCTTCAGAAGTTGCAATAGCATCGTATTTAAAACCAAGGAGATTTCAAATAATGGGACTTTAGCTTTTAGATAGTGTAATTCCTATTACATAGAAAACTAGTTCCAGTGATGCAATGGATATAAACACCAAAATTATTTGTTCAGCGCCAAAGATATTGATGTGTGAAGCCGATGACAACCATTTCAGAATATACATTTGTACTTGGGTATTAGCTGCCAGCTGAACACTTTACATTAGCATAGCAAGATTGATTGGCACAGTTGTCAACATACTCTTCAATCATACATGTGAAACATTAAAAAACATCAGTGTTTTTAATGCAAGGTTGACAGGAATTCCACGCCTGTTATACGGATGCAGGATATTTGAACACTTGGTGACAAAGATGCTGTTTCAACTTTAAAAAGGCAGAGAAAAGGTGTAGGCCATGCCACCTCAGACATCTGTTTATTCAATTAAATCATGCCTGCTGTTGCTTCATATCACTTGATAGTGCAGCCAACAAAGAAAAAAAATTCATTCAGAAAATTTAACACCCATAGCCATTTGGGGCAGACCTTTCCGCCAAGTGGAACGAAATAGCCCTCACTTTCAATCCTAACTAACCTCGTTCTAATTTTAAGATGTGCCCCCTTGAACCAGATTTCCCTCAAAATAAATTAGTCTCTGTATCTACCCTATCAAATTCCCTAATCATTTTAAACACCTCAATTTGATCACTCTTTAATACTCTAAACTCAACGGAATGAAAGCCAAATTTATGGAACATGTTATGTTCTCACAACCTGACACAAAGACCAGATAGCATTCCGGTGCCAGACCAATATTACTTTCCTGAGGTTCGTTGCCCAGAACCAAAGGCAGTACTCCAGCTGAGGCTTGACCAAGGCTCTGTACAACTTCCTCATTTTTTCATCCCAATCTATTTTGAGATAAATGCCATCTTCCTCTTAGCATATTCCATTATCTTTTGTAACAGTGCAGTAATATCGTGTTATTTGTATATATGGAAACTCAAATCTCTTTTGCTCCTCCACAACTAATCTCTCTTGTCGAAAACACTTTGATTTGCCTTTCTCAGTTCCAAAGTGGGTGGCCTCACACTTCTCCACACTGAACTACGTTTGCCACAGCTTTGCCCACTCACTGGGCTATGCCCACTTTGCAACTCCATCATATGATCCCAATTTGTGGTTGCTCCTAACCTAGTCTGCAAATATGGATGAAGCAGTAAAGAGTTATATCCAAGTTACTGAAAGTCGAGGCCCCAAAACCTCAAGGAGGAATGAAAGCTTTACTTCCACCATTCTACTTTGACCCCAACATTAACTCCTCTTTGGCCTTCAAACACCAGGAACACTTTCCAAGTTGAAATCTCTCAGAATTTGCATCATGAATCCAAAAACACCTTGCCTGGGATATATCTTACTGTCCAACCGACAGAAGCGTCTGTTTCGCATCTCTCTTTAATCGAGGGCGCCCGGGTTTCATCTTTAAAGGAGACGTTGGAGGTTTCTGTGCAGCAGGTTGGATAAAGTGGGCAAAAAGCTCGGTCTGTTGCAGCAGATAATCAAATCTGTCGAACAAAAAAAAAAATGTGAATAAGAAAATAAAGCATTGAGAATTAACGTGACAAGAGTGTGCAAACACATCTCATTTAATCTACAGTCAATCTACAGTTCTCCTTGTGGGGGCTGCAGATTTGTTTTTATTGAAGCGTAATAGTACGTGTCTTTGGAAAACAGCCTTTCACCTGGTATTACTTTGTAAATTGTGCAACTGAGTAACATTTGGGTGAGGTGGGGAAAGAAGAATAAAGACAACCCTCTCTGCTGTGGTGATATTAAATCATTCGCACTGTAAATGAGATTTCACTTTGTGCTGGTAAATTCAAAAATGCTCTTCAAACACAACCTATATTTCTACATACAGGATAGTACACAAATGTGTATAGTACTATACGTGACAGCCTCAAATTTAGCACTGTTCATGTTTAACTCTATTAAAAAGTGTTAAAAGCACAAGTTAGTAGAATGTTTGTGTGGGCAAGAGGAGGAAGCTTGGTGGTTAAAATCTGATGGTAAAAGCAGCCATTTATCGACCACAATATTTCTAAAATAGCTTAGTAGTGAATAACCTCTATTCTATAGCATTTCCAATGGTTTGCTGCCACTACCCTGATGCTAAAATTGCTCCATTTGCTCAGAGGATATTGCAAAACCAAAGCAAGAGTGTCCAAGTTTAAAAAATCAACACCTGTTCAATTTTGAGAGGTTAAAAATATGATTCGTTCCATCCATGAACCACTGGGGAATATTTATACAGTTTATATTTATACAGTTGAACAATGCAAAAAGACAACGAATCGCTAATTTGAACAGGCCACAACTCCACTTATCGCACCCCACAAAAAGGAGGGTCATGGGACGTGGGCATCACTCGTTAGACCGGCATCCATTACCCTCAAGGTGGTGGTGGTGGTGAGGAGCCTTCTTGAACAGCTGGAGTCTGTGTGGTACGTACACCAACAATGGACGGGGAAATGGAGTTGAAGCCCAAGATCAGCAATGATCAAACTGAATGGCAGAGCAGGCTTGAAGAGCCATGTGGTCTACTATTGCCCCTCCTCGTGTTGTCTTCCATCTGCTGTCCTTGTTGTTCTAGGTGTTAGAGGTCATGGATTTGGAAAGTGCTGTCAAAGGAGCCTTGAAAAGATACTGTCGTGCATCTTGCGTATGCTTCACACTGCTGCCAATTTATGGGTGGTGAATGGAGTGACAATCAAGTGGCTGCTTTGCCTTGGAAGGTGCTGAGTTTCTTGAATGTTGTTGGGTCTGCACTCATCCAGGCAAGTGAAGGATATTCCTTCACACTTCTGACTCCTGCCTACGGATTATGGGTAGGTTTTGGGGATATAAGTGGTGGGTCATTCGCCCTAGAATTCCCAGCCTCTGACCTACTCTTGTAGCTCTCAGTAATTATCTGCTCAGTTCAGTTTATGGTCAATTGTAACCCCCAGAATGTTGATGGCGGAAGATTCAACAATGGTAAAGCGGCTGATTATTAAGGGGGAAAATGGCTCGAGTCTCTCTTGTTGGAGATGGTAATTGCCTGGCACTTGGGAGGTACAAAAGTGAGTTGCCACTTGTCAGTCCAAGCCTGAACATTATCCAGGCCTTGCTGCGTGCAAGAACAGGCTGCTTCGGTATCTGAGGAGCTGCAAACTGTACAAAACATAGTGCAATTCTCATCTGTAAACACCCTTACTTCCGACCTTATGATGAAGCAGCTGAAAAAATTTGGGCCTCGGGCACCACCCTGAGGAACTCCTACAATCATGTCTTGGGGCTGAGATGATTGGCCTCCAACATTTACAACCGTCTTCATTAGTGTGAGGTATGACTCCAACCAGTGGACAGCTTTCCCGATTCCCACTGAGTTCAATTTTGCTAGGTCTTCTTGATACCACACTTAGTCAAATATCCCCTCAATGTCATGGATGGCCATTCACCTCACTGCCACAACACAGATAGGACACAAAACCTCTGCTTAGTTTAAAGCATCACAACACAAGGAACGGGGAAATATCAATCAACTTTAAAAGGCCACTACTTACCGAAGAAGCATATATCTCACCTATCGGTTATGGTTACCACATTATCATAGTCTTCTTAGGACGTTATCATTGCTGATCTAACAATAGTTTGATCCTTCTGCAAGTTGGCCATATTCTAAGTTATCTAATATTGAATGATGTGCGAATGAAAGATTGCAATTGCCAGTACCAGCTTTCAAAAATGGGACTAACCACCCTGTGAAGCCAGGATACTGAAATTCCTCCGAAGGAAATTCAGGCTGAAAGTATTGCGAATCAGCACTGATGGACGAGGATTAAATGGGCTCCTGCTCTCAAAGATGGAGCGGTAAAGCTGAAAATTTTAAAACAAGACCAACACCCTCGAGCAAAGCTGTACTTCCTCTGGGTGGTGGCAGTGACGCACAGCTGGTTCCCCCAAGATGATAACCTAATCAATTCTAATTTGTTAACTAATTGATCCAAATTAAAATGAATGTAAAGCAAAGAGACTTTCCATGTATCAATGAATTGCAATACTATGTACAAATGAAAATAATTTTAACAAATGCTTCCTTTCCTGATTTTACCATTTTTTCTTCATAGGCGGATCCTCCTCTTTCACCTCTGGTTTAGGCACTTTGAATATAAACGCTGCATCACCCACTGTCCATCTAGCACAGAAAACATTAGATGAACAGTCAATAAACAGGTCTATCACAAACAGAAACTTGCAGAGTGGAAAATTTATTCATCCAAATGACACTGCATTATAAATATTACACCCGCTGATTTGGTATATATGGATTTTAGTAAGGCGTTTGATAAGGTTCACCATGGTAGGCTTCTGCAGAAAATGCAGATGTATGGGATTGGGGGTGATCTAGGAAATTGGATCAGGAATTGGCTAGCGGATAGGAAACAGAGGGTGGTGGTTGATAGTAAATATTCATCATGGAGTGCGGTTACAAGTGGTGTACCTCAGGGATCTGTTTTGGGGCCACTGCTGTTTGTAATATTTATTAATGATCTGGATGAGGGTATAGTTGGGTGGATTAGCAAATTTGCTGATGACACCAAAGTCGGTGGTGTGGTAGACAGTGAGGAAGGGTGTCGTAGTTTGCAGGAAGACTTAGACAGGTTGCAAAGTTGGGCCGAGAGGTGGCGGATGGAGTTTAATGCGGAGAAGTGTGAGGTAATTCACTTTGGTAGGAATAACAGATGTGTTGAGTATAGGGCTAACGGGAGGACTTTGAATAGTGTGGAGGAGCAGAGGGATCTAGGTGTATGTGTGCATAGATCCCTGAAAGTTGGGAATCAAGTAGATAAGGTTGTTAAGAAGGCATATGGTGTCTTGGCGTTTATTGGTAGGGGGATTGAATTTAGGAGTCGTAGCGTTATGTTGCAACTGTACACAACTCTGGTGCGGCCGCACTTGGAGTACTGTGTGCAGTTCTGGTCCCCACATTACAGGAAGGATGTGGAGGCTTTGGAGAGGGTGCAGAGGAGGTTTACCAGGATGTTGCCTGGTATGGAGGGGAGATCCTATGAGGAGAGGCTGAGGGATTTGGGATTGTTTTCGCTGGAAAGGCGGCGGCTAAGAGGGGATCTTATTGAAACATATAAGATGATTAGAGGTTTAGATAGGGTGGATAGTGATAGCCTTTTTCCTCTGATGGAGAAATCCAGCACGAGGGGGCATGGCTTTAAATTGAGGGGGGGTAGTTATAGAACCGATGTCAGGGGTAGGTTCTTTACCCAGAGGGTGGTGAGGGATTGGAATGCCCTGCCAGCATCAGTAGTAAATGCGCCTAGTTTGGGGGCGTTTAAGAGATCCGTAGATAGGTTCATGGACGAAAAGAAATTGGTTTAGGTTGGAGGGTCACAGTTTTTTTTTTTAACTGGTCGGTGCAACATCGTGGGCCGAAGGGCCTGTTCTGCGCTGTAATGTTCTATGTTCTATGTTCTATGATTTTTCATTTATCAGGTGGACTTCCAAGCAGAACAATACACGTTCCACACAGGGCCAATGCCATTTGGTACCGAGGGAATGTTCTCTCTCCCTTTAAATTGGGCAAAGTAGATGGCAGGGTTGCCTAAGAAAATGCCTAAAACAATAAAACCAGCTTTTGTCTTGAGAATGAATTTTGATTCAAAACCCTACTTTGCCAAATCTCTAATCTCAAAGGGTAGAGATAAAAAAAAGCAAAGAATTATATTTCTATAGTACCTTTCATGACCTCAATACTCTGTTTTTATCATATTAACTGAGTGATAAATACGATGTGGAGATGCCGGCGTTGGACTGGGGCAAGCACAGTGAGAAGTCTCAACACGAGGGGTTATAGTCCAACAGGTTTATTTGGTAGCACAAGCCACAGGATTTTAGAGTGTTGCTCCTTCATCAGGTGAGTGGGAGTTCTGTTCACAAAAAGGGCATATAAAGACACAAACTCAATTTACAAAATAATGGTTGGAATGCGAGTCTTTACAGGTAATCAATTCTTAAAGGTACAGACAGTGTGAGTGGAGAAGGGGTTAAGCACAGGTTAAGCACCTGTGCTTAACCCTCTCTCCACTCGCATTCCGACCTGATGTTGTGAGACTTCTTACTGTGATAAATACGAGACAGGACACAGGACACTTCAAAATGCTACCCTGGGAACCTTTATACCGGAACAAGAGGGAAGAATGGGTTGTGTCTCATCCGAAAGGCGGCACCTTTGACAGTATAGTACTTTGTTGTAGTGTCAATCTGGATTTCTAGTCTGAAGTCACTGGAGTGGTATTTGAACCCATAACCACCTGACTCAGAGGTGAGGATGCTACCAACTACGTTGCGCCTAATGAGAAACATGAACTTACAAAAGGCATTTCATAATGGTTCATCTCATCTCCCCAGCAAACTGCCGCTATAGCTAGTCAGGTCCAACATTATTTTGTCATTACAGGTGACAAGAAACAAGACATTCAGTCCAATTGGCCTGTGCGAACTTACCAGGCCGTCCATCCATCAGTCTTTCCTTTTCTCGAGAAAATAAGCCCAGTCTTTCCTGGTACAGGATAGCCTCTCAGTTGTACTATCACCCTTGTCAATTTTCTTTTTTACATTTTTGTATCCTTTTTATAATTTGGAAGTCAGAACTGCGCAGAGTACATCAATGTGTGGTTTAACCACCTTTAACATAGAAACAATCTCCAAAGTACTCCACGGGATTGGTCTAAAAATATTTAACACTGAGCCACAAGTTATATTAGTATAGATGTGGTCAAACTGGTAAGTTTTAAAGGGGGGAGATGTTTAGGAAGAGTATTCCAAACGTAGGGCTTAGGCAGCTAAAAGCAATGTATCAACGTCACAAGTAGGCTTACATTAACACTGCAATGAAGTTACTTTGAAAATCACCTAGTCGCCACTGAGGGAGAATTTAGCACGACCAATGCCCCTAACCAGCATGTCTTTTGGACTGTGGGAGGAAACTGGAGCAGCCGGAAGAAAACCACGCAGACAGGGGGAAAATGTGCAAAGTCCACACAGACAGTGAGTGACCAAAGTCGGGAATCAAACCCGGGTCCCTGGCGCTGTGAGGCAGCAGTGCTAACCACTGTGCATCATGATCACCCGTCAAAAGCAGGGACGTGCAAGTTGCCAGAAATGGAGGAGCACAACGATCTGCGGGTCTGCAAGAGACAGGAAGGGGTAAGGCATTAGATGGATTTGAGAACAAGGATGACATGAAAACTAAGGCGTTGCTAGACTGGAGGTGATGGTTGAACAGACTTGATTCAAGTTAGGATTCAGAGGGTTTTGAACAAAGTTTATGGAGGTTGGCAAACAGGAGGCCAGCCACAGCACTGGAATAGTTGAGATGCGAACGAAGGTTTCAGCAGCAGATCAGCTGAATCAGGGTGGGAGCAGGGCAATGCTACAAAAATGTAAGAGGGATGTTTTGGTGATGGAGCTGATATTTAGTCAAAATGTCACCTCAGGGTCAAAAGGTTACAAATACTGTGGTTCAGTCTCTGTCTATGGATGGACAGGTAAGAATCAAACTAGACGAGGACAGTCTCATCCAACCTAACGGTGAAGGGGATCGGATGCTCAAATGTGTCAAAGGCCGCAGACACATCAAGGATAGTTTACCATGCTCACAGTTACACAGGACACCATTTATCTGATGCTGAGAATTTCAGTACTGAGACATGACAGAAATTTGTTTGAACAAGTCAAACATCAAACTGTAGGAAAGTTGGAAAGGGATTTGAGGGAAAGGGAAGGTTAGAGATGAGGAAATTCGCAAGGACTGAGGGAGAGGGGTAGTTTTTTTAAAAGTTGGTGATGGTGTCAGATTTTAAGGGGAAGGGGACAGTAGCAAAGGAAAGGGAACCCATTGACAATATCAGTTAACATGGGGACCAAGAAATGGGGTGGTCAACAGATCAGTCGGAATGGACATTAAAAGGGTGCAAAGGGTGTTAAGAAAGGAGATGCAAATTCAAAGCGAGTGTGTGGGAGGAACCATCTGCAAAGTTTGGCTTGGATAACCTTAATCTTAGATGCAGAAGGTCCATCAGCTCCTCATGGCAGGGGTTAAGATGACAGTTAGACGGCAAAGTCAGGGCCTACTGCTGCATCCCAGCATGCAGGATTTATAAAACATTACTTCCCCAGTTTTCAATTCTATACACCTAGGAATGAACCTGAGTGCTTAGTTTACTGTTTTAAAATGTTTTTATTAATCTGCCTCATTACTTATAATGATGAACCCTCTGCACATTGATCCGAGATGCATGAGACTTCTTTATTCTTCATAGAAAAGTGTAACACGCATTTTAATTGAAACTCATTTTCCAATTAGAGGCCACTTTAGAGTCTTATATTTTGCTTCTGTCTTGCTAAGTAGGTGCACTAATTATACCCACAAAATTGTTACTTCCACTTTTGAATCAGGACCCGGAATCAAGAGGCAAGAAAATCCTTCATAATCCATTGCAGCACGACCTCTCGATAAGAATGACAAGGCAAGCGAGCCATCTTCTGAACAACATTGTGCAAGATGAATTTTCTGTTCCATCACTAGGGTATAAAACGCAGCGGAGATGATTGGTTTTGGTCACAGAGAACTTGGCCAGTGCACCACCTCCCCTCCCTCTCAAAAACCACTAAACATTTCACCCTTTCACACTGCCAACCAGCACAGAGATGGAATGGAAAAGTTGTAATCAGACACATACTCTGATGACTTCACTGCTGCGAAGCTAGCCCAGCAGAACAAGTTGGGTCAAATCTCCACTGGGAATTGGGAAATATCAGAACTGAGTCACTTCTACAATGCAAAAGAAGGGGCACCAACCAGCTGACTGGTAAGTAATCGTACCCAGAATAAAAGGCTTAGGTGTTGTTACAGCTCCCAAATTTGCACTGACCCAAAAGCTACTGGGATCCGAAACATTTAGCCATATTTGTTTGGGTATAGATGTTACATAGGCACAGAGGAATGAGGAGAAGTAGGCAATTCAGTCCTTCGAGCCTGATCCACCATTCAACCAGATCATGGCTGATCTCTCCCTGGTCTGCAACCCATCTCCCCTCCTGTTCCCCTTATCTCTTTAACCTGTTCTTTTTTTAAATCAGAAATATATCTATTTCCTTCTTGAAACCATTTAATGATTCAAACTCCACCGCGCTATGGGGCACCGAGTTCCACAAACTCACCACCTTCTGTGAGAAGTAATCTCTCCTCATTTCAGCTTTAAATCTACCACCTCTCAACATATACCTGTCACCTCTTGTTCTAGATTGCCCCACAAGGGGAAATATTTGGTCTATGTTAACCTTATCAATCCCTTTTAGTATTTTATATACCTCGATCAGATCTCTCGTCATCCTTCTAAACTCCAGTGAGTACAAGCCCAAACTCTTTAATCTCTCCGCGCACGTCAACCCTTTCACTCCCGGAAAGGGAATGAAAAGGGGAGGAGGGAGGGGGTGGAGGGGGGAGGGGGGAAGGGGAGGAGGGGAGGGAGGGGAGGGGGGAGGGGAGGGGGAAGGGGAGGGGGAGGGGGGGAGGGGGGAGAGGGGAAGGGAGTGGCGGGGGAGGGGGGAGGATGAGGGGGGAGGGGGGAGGGGGAGGGGGAGGGGGGGAGAGGGGAGGGGGGAGGGGAGAGGGGAGGGGGTGGAGGGGAGCGGGTGGGAGGGGGAGGGGGGAGGGGAGGGGGGAGGAGAGGGGAGGGGGGGAGCAGGGGGGGGGAGGACCGGGGGAGGCTGGCCAGCCCCGCCCACCGGACCGTTTCGAGGCAACAGTGGCGGGGGGGGGAGGGAGGGACCGGGGGGAGAGGAGAGGGGTTGGAAGGGGGAGGGGGAGAGGGGAGGGGGGGATGGAGGGAGCGAGGGGAGAGGGGGATGGAGGGGGGAGGGGCGGGGGGGCAGGGGGTGGGGGGAGGGGAGGGGTGGAGGGGGGAGGAGAGGGGGTGGAGGCGGGAGGGGGGAAGGGAGGGGCGGGGGAGGGGGGAGGATGAGGGGGGAGGGGGTGGGGGAGGGGGAGGAGGGGGAGGGGAGGGGAGGAGAGGGGAGGGGTGGAGGGGAGAGGGGAGGGGGTGGAGGGGAGCGGGTGGGAGGGGGAGGGGGAGGGGAGGGGGGAGGAGAGGGGAGGGGGGGAGCAGGGGGGGGGAGGACCGGGGGAGGCTGGCCAGCCCCGCCCACCGGACCGTTTCGAGGCAACAGTGGCGGGGGGGGAGGGAGGGACCGGGGGGAGAGGAGAGGGGTTGGAAGGGGGAGGGGGAGAGGGGAGGGGGGGATGGAGGGAGCGAGGGGAGAGGGGGATGGAGGGGGGAGGGGCGGGGGGGGCAGGGGGTGGGGGGAGGGGAGGGGTGGAGGGGGGAGGAGAGGGGGTGGAGGGGGGAGGGGGAGGGGAGCGGGTGAAGGGGGTGGAGGGGGAGAAGAGGGGGTGGTGGGGGGGAAGAGAGGGGGGAGGAGAGGAGGGGAGGGCGAGGTGATGGGGAGGAGAGGAGGGGAGGGGGAGGGGAGGGGAGGCGGAGGGGGGCATGAGGAGGAGGGAGGGGGGAAGGGGGGGAAGGGGGGGAAGGGGAAGAGTGGGAAGGGGGAAGAGGGGGGAAGGGGGGAGGGGGGTGGCGAAGGGGGGAGGGGAGAGGAAGGGGGTAAGGGGAGGAAGGGGGAGGCGGGTGGGGAAGGGGAGGTGGGGAAGGGGAGGGGGGAGTGTGGAGGAAGGGGAAGGGGAGAAGTGGGGAAGGGGAATGGGGGGAGGGAGGGTGGGAGGGGGGAAGGGAAGGGGGAAGGGGAAGGGGGAGGGGGTAAGGTGAGGGACGGGGGAGGGGACGGGGGAAGGGAAGGGGATGGGGAGGGGACGGGGGAGGGGAGGGAATGGGGGGAGGGTGGGAGGGGGGAGGGGGAGGAAGGGAGGAAAGGGGAGGGGGGAGCAGGGGGGAGGTGGGGAGGGGGGGAAGGAGAGGGGGGAAGGGGAGGGGGCATGAGGAGGAGGGAGGAGGCGAAGAGGGGGGAAGGGAATGAGGGGGGAAGGGGGAAGGGGGGAAGCGGGAAGGGGGGTTTGGGGAAGAAGTGGGGAAGGGGGAGGGGGTGGGGAAGGGGACGGGGAGGAGGGAGGAAGGGGGAAGGGGAGGGGGGAGGGGTAGCTTAGGGGGAGGGAGTAAGGGGGGAAGGGGAATGGGGGGTGGGAGGGGGTGAAGAGGTGAAGAGGAGGGGGGGAGGGGAGGGAGGGAGGGGAGGGGAGGGGGAAGGGGAGGGGGGCAGGGGAGGGGGCGGGGGGACGGGAAGTTGGGAAGGGGACGGGGGAGGGGACGGGGAGGTGGGGAGGGGACGGGGGAGGGGAAGGGAGGGGGAAGGGGGAGGAAGGGGGAAGAAGGGGAGGGGGAGGAGGAGTGGGGGGGAAGGAGAGGGGGAAGGAGAGGGGGGAAGGGGAGTGGGGCATGAGGAGGAGGAGGGGGGAAGGGGGAGGGGCGAGGGGCAGGAAGGGGGAGGCTTGGGGAGGGGGGGAAGGGGACGGAGAGTGGGAGGGGGGAGTGGGGGGTGGGGTGGGGAGGGGGGAAGGGGAAGGGGAGGGAGGGGGAGGAGGGGGTAGGAGGAGGAGGAGGGGAGGGGGAGGGGGTAGGGAGAGGGGAGAGGGGTAAGGAATGGGGGTAGGGTGATGGGAGGGGGAGGGGACGTTGGAGAATTAGTGGGGAGGTGGGGAGGTGGAGGGGGCGAGGAACAGGGGGAGAGGGAGGAGAGGGAGGAGGGATGGGGAAGAGGAGGGCGGAGGAGGTGGGGAGGGAGGTGGAGAGAGAGGGGGAGGACGCGGGAGGGGAAGGGGGAGGGGAAGGGGGAGGGGAAGGGGGAGGGGAAGGGGAGGGGGAAGGGGGGAAGTGGAGCGGGGAGGGAGGGGGGAGGAGGGGGGAAGGGTGAGGGGAAGGGGGAGGAGGGGGAGGAGGAGGCTAGAGGGAGGGGGAGGCGAGAGGGAGGGAGGAGTTAAGGAGTGGGGACCGGGGAGGTGGGAGGGGGTAGGAGTGAGGGGGTAGGGGAGGGGAGGGGAATAGGGAGGGGAGGAAATGGGGGAGAGGGGGGAGGGGGAGGAGGAGGAAGGGGGGAGTAAGAGGGGAGGGGTGTAGGTCGGAGGGGGAGGAGGGGGGAGAGGGGGGAGGAGGGGGGAGCAGGCGTGGAGAGGGGGAGAGGAGGGGGAAGGACGGGGGGAGGAGGGGGGAGGAGGGGGGAGAGGGGAGGGGGAAGGGGAGGGAGGAGGGGGAGAGGGAGGGGAAGGGGGAGGAGGGAGTTAGGGGGAGGGGAGAAGAGGGGAGGGGAGGGGGGAGGTGGGAGGTTAGGGGGAGGGGAGAAGAGGGGAGGGGAGGGGGAGGGGAAGGGGAGGGGGGGAGAGGGAGGGGGAGGGGAGGAGGGGAGAGGGAGGGGTAGGGGAGGAGGGAGGGTGGAGGGGACGGGAGAAGGGGGAGGGGAGGGGGAGGGGGAGGGGGAGGGGAGGGAGGATGGGAGGGGAGAGAGGAGGGGGAGGAAGGGTGGAGGGGAGGGGGGAGGGGGAGGGAGGGGGAGGGAGGGGGAGGAAGTGGGGAGGGGGGAGGAAGTGGGGAGGACGGGGGAGGGGCGGAAGGGGGGAGGGTGGGGGAAGGGGGGAGCGGTGGAGGGGAGGGGGGAGGAGGTGGTAGTAAGGGGTGGGAGGGGTGGAGGAACGGGGGTGGAGGGGTGGAGGGGGGAGCAGGGAGGAGGAACGGAGAGGGGGAGGGGAAGGGTGGAGAGAGGAGGAGGGGGGAGGAATGGAGGGGGAGGGGAGGGGAAGGGGGTGGCATGGGGAGGAGGGAGGGGGAGGGGGGAAGGGCGGGGAGGGGGTGAAGGGGCGTAGGGGAGGAGGGAGGGGCGGGGGGAAGGGGAGGGGGGAGGGGCAGGGAGTGGAGAGGAGGGGGAGGGGAAGGGGGGAAGGGGAGGGAAGGAGGGAGGAGGAAGGGAGGGGGAGGAGGAGGGAGAAAGGGGGGGTAGTCAGGGGTGGGAGGGGTGTTGGGGGAGGGGGGAGGGAGGGAGAGTGAGGGGGAGGGGAAGGGGGAGGAGGGGAGCGAGGAGAGGGGGAGAGTGGGGTGGGGTGGGAGGGGGAGGGGAGGGGAAGGAGTGGGGGAGGGTGGAGAGGGAGGGTAGGAGGGAGGAGAAGGAGGGTATGAGGGAGGGGAGGGAGGGAGGGGGGAGCGGGGGTGAGGGGGAGGGGGAGAGGGGGAAGGATAGAGGGGGAGGGGTGGGGATAGGGAGGGGCGATGGGAGTGGGGTGGGACGGGGGAGACTGGGAGAGGGAGGAGGGCGGTGGAGGGAGGAGGGGGGAGGAGGGGACGGGAGGGGAGGAGGAGGGGAGGAGTGGGGCGGGAGGAGGGGGTAGGAGGTGTGAGGGGGAGGTGGGGGAGGGCAGGGAAACGGGGGGCGGACGAGGGTGGGGAGGATGTGGGGAGAAGGGGGGAGGGGAGAGGGGCTGGAGATGAGTGGAGGGGGTGGGGACGAGGGCGTGGGGACAAGGGGTAGGGGATGGGGAGGGGACATTGGGGGTTGGAGAAGGGGGAGGGGACAAGGGGGAGGTGGGGTGGGAACAAGGGGGAGAGGTGTAGGGGATGAGTGGGAGAGGGGGAGGTGAAAGGGGGTTGGCTGTGGAGGGAGGGGACATGGGGAAGGGAGGGGCAAGAGGGGAGAGGAGGGGGCAAGGGGAGGTGCTGAGTGGGAGTGGAGTGGAGTGGAGGGGAGGGGACAGTGGTCGCCAAGGGGAGGGGAGGGGACAGTGGTTGCCATGGAGAGGGGACAATGATGGAGCGGAGTGAAGGGGACGATGGGGGAGGGGGGAGGGGCCAATGGGGGAGGGGAGGGGCCAATGGGGGAGGGGAGGCAATTTGATTTGATTTATTATTGTCACATGTATCAGTGTACAGTGAAAAGTATTGTTTCTTGCGGGTTATACAGACAAAGCATACCGTTCATAGAGCAGGAAAGGGGAGTGTGCAGAATGTAGTGTTCCAGTCATAGTTAGGGTGTAGAGAAAAATCAACATGAATGTAAGGCAGGTCCATTCATGGCAGCCGGGAAGAAGCTGTTCTTGAGACGGTTGGTGCATAATTTCAGACTTCTATATCTTTACCCGAATGGAAGAAGGTGGCAGGAGTGAAACCATGATCAGACAGGGTATGTGGCTCGCCCATTGCACTTGGGGTGTGCTGATGCCTGCGATAATCATTTGCCTCTGCTACAGTAGAGCAAGCGATCAGGGTAGCCAATCAGATTAATCTGAGGCCTTACCTGATGCAATGTTTCAACGCCACCTTGGCCTTTTGGCCAGGATGAAGCCCAGATCAAGCCCCGGAGGTGTTGCAATGCGTCATCCTGTCAGCCTCCATCTTGTTTGTGATAGCGAGTTGAGGAACAGGGAGAGAGTGCAGTTAAATATGTGGTTGCAGGGATGGTGTAGGAGGGAGGGTTTCAGATACGTGGATAATTGGAACACGTTCTGGGGAAGGTGGGACCTGTACAAACAGGACGGGGTGCACCTGAACCAGAGGGGCACCAATATCCTCGGAGGGAAATTTGTTACGGCTCTTCAGGGGGGTTTAAACTATTTTGTCAGGGGAGTGGGAAAGGGAGTTGTAGTCCAGAAGTCAGTGAGGGTGGTGAGGCATTGGGGAAGGTATCAGGGTCAAGGGTGGGTACTGGTAGACAGGAAGGTGGGTTGAAGTGTGTCTACTTCAATGCAAGGAGCATCCGGAACAAGGTCGATGAACTTGGGGCGTGGATTGGTACTTGGGACTACGATGTTGTGGCCATTACGGAGACGTGGGTAGAACAAGGACAGGAATGGTTGTTGGACGTTCCGGGGTATAGATGTTTCACTAAGTGTAGGGAAGCTGGTAAAAGAGGTGGAGGAGTGGCATTGTTAATCAAGGATAGTTTAACGGCTGCGGAAAGGCACTTCGTGGGGGATCTGCACACTGAGGTAATATGGGCTGAAGTTAGAAATAGGAAAGGAGCGGTCACGTTGCTAGGAGTTTACTATAGGCCCCCAAATAGTAATAGAGATGTGGAGGAAGAAATTGCTAAGCAGATTATGGATATGTGTGGGGGTCACAGGGTAGTTGTCATGGGGGACTTTAACTTTCCAAATATTGATTGGAACCTTTGTAGGTCAAATAGTTTGGATGGGGCAGTTTTTGTGCAGTGTGTGCGGGAGGGTTTCCTGACACAATATGTGGGTGGGCCGACTAGAGGTGAGGCCACATTGGATTTGGTACTGGGAAATGAACCGGGCCAAGTGTTAGATTTGGTTGTGGGAGAGCAATTTGGAGATAGTGACCACAATTCGGTGTCTTTTGTTATTGCAATGGAGAGGGATAGGGCCGTACGGCAGGGCAAGGTTTACAATTGGGGGAGGGGTAATTATGATGCGATTAGGCAAGAATTAGGGGGCATAAGTTGGGAACAGAAACTGTCAGAGAAAGGAACTAATGAAAAGTGGAATTTTTTCAAGGAACAAATACTGGATGTCCTTGATAGGTATGTTCCTGTCAGGCAGGGAGGAAATGGCCGAGTGAGGGAACCATGGTTCACAAAAGAGGTGGAATGTCTTGTGAAAAGGAAGAGGGAAGCTTATGTAGGGATGAGGAAACAAGGTTCAGATGGCTCGATTAAGGGTTACAAGTTAGCAAGGAATGAGCTGAAAAAGGGGCTTAGGAGAGCTAGGAGGGGACATGAGAAGTCCTTGGCGGGTCGGATCAAGGAAAACCCCAAGGCTTTTTACTCTTATGTGAGGAATAAAAGAATGACCAGGGTGAGGTTAGGGCCGGTCAAGGACAGTAGTGGGAACTTGTGTATGGAGTCAGTAGAGATAGGCGAGGTGATGAATGAATACTTTTCTTCAGTGTTCACCAAGGAGAGGGGCCATGTTTTTGAGGAAGAGAAGGTGTTACAGGCTAATAGGCTGGAGGAAATAGATGTTCGGAGGGAGGATGTCTTGGCAGTTTTGAATAAACTGAAGGTAGATAAGTCCCCTGGGCCTGATGAAATGTATCCTAGGATTCTTTGGGAGGCAAGGGATGAGATTGCAGAGCCTTTGGCGTTGATCTTTGGGTCCTCGCTGTCCACGGGGATGGTGCCAGAGGACTGGAGAATGGCGAATGTTGTTCCTCTGTTTAAGAAAGGGAATAGAAATGACCCTGGTAATTATAGACCGGTTAGTCTTACTTCGGTGGTTGGTAAATTGATGGAAAAGGTCCTTAGGGATGGGATTTACGACCATTTAGAAAGATGCGGATTAATCCGAGATAGTCAGCACGAATTCGTGAAGGGCAAGTCGTGCCTCACAAATTTGATAGAATTTTTTGAGGAGGTAACTAAGTGTGTTGATGAAGGTAGGGCAGTTGATGTCATATACATGGATTTTAGTAAGGCGTTTGATAAGGTCCCCCATGGTCGGCTTATGATGAAAGTGAGGAGGTGTGGGATAGAGGGAAAGTTGGCCGATTGGATAGGCAACTGGCTGTCTGACCGAAGACAGAGGGTGGTGGTCGATGGAAAATTTTCGGATTGGAGGCAGGTTGCTAGCGGTGTGCCGCAGGGATCAGTGCTTGGTCCTCTGCTCTTTGTGATTTTTATTAATGACTTAGAGGAGGGGGCTGAAGGGTGGATCAGTAAATTTGCTGATGACACCAAGATTGGTGGAGTAGTGGATGAGGTGGAGGGCTGTTGTAGGCTGCAAAGAGACATAGATAGGATGCAAAGCTGGGCTGAAAAATGGCAAATGGAGTTTAACCCTGATAAATGTGAGGTGATTCATTTTGGTAGGACAAATTTAAATGTGGATTACAGGGTCAAAGGTAGGGTTCTGAAGACTGTGGAGGAACAGAGAGATCTTGGGGTCCATATCCACAGATCTCTAAAGGTTGCCACTCAAGTGGATAGAGCTGTGAAGAAGGCCTGTAGTGTGTTAGCTATTATTAACAGGGGGTTGGAGTTTAAGAGCCGTGGGGTTATGCTGCAACTGTACAGGACCTTGGTGAGACCACATTTGGAATATTGTGTGCAGTTCTGGTCACCTCACTATAGGAAGGATGTGGAAGCGCTGGAAGGAGTGCAGAGGAGATTTACCAGGATGCTGCCTGGTTTGGAGGGTAGGTCATATGAGGAAAGGTTGAGGGAGCTAGGGCTATTCTCTCTGGAGCGGAGGCGGCTGAGGGGAGACTTGATAGAGGTGTATAAAATGATGAAGGGGATAGATAGAGTGAACGTTCAAAGACTATTTCCTCGGGTGGATGGAGCTATTACAAGGGGGCATAACTATAGGGTTCGTGGTGGGAGATACAGGACGGATATCAGAGGTAGGTTCTTTACGCAGAGAGTGGTTGGGGTGTGGAATGGACTGCCTGCAGTGATAGTGGAGTCAGACACTTTAGAAACATTTAAGCGGTTATTGGATAGGCACATGGAGCACACCAGGATGATAGGGAGTGGGATAGCTTGATCTTGGTTTCAGATAAAGCTCGGCACAACATCGTGGGCCGAAGGGCCTGTTCTGTGCTGTCCTGTTCTATGTTCTATGTTCTAAGCCAAGATGGGATGGAGATTCTTGTCTTGCCAGCTTGAATCTGGTTTGTCCCTCGTGTGGGAACTCTGATTGGACTTAATACTTTTGTTTGATTCGGAATACAGAATCAAAAGGTACAAACAATGTGGAAGAGAGAATGTGCGGGGTGTGTGGGGTCCTTGATTATGCTGGCTGCTTTTCCGAGGCAGCAGGAAGTGTAGACAGAGTCAATGGATGGGAGGCTGGTTTGCATGATGGACTGAGCTTTGTTCACGACCCTTTGTAGCTTCTTGCAGTCTTGGACAGAGCAGGAGACAGACCAAGCTGTGATACAACCAGAAAGAATGCTTTCTTGGTGCATCTGTAAAAATTGTGTGAGTCGTAGCAAACAGCACTATTCAGCGGGCAGCGTTGTAGCGGGCAGCGGAGTGAGAGCTGAAGGGCTTTGGCTTAACGGGCTTCGGCCAGAACAGGCAAAATTGAGAGGAGGTTTTTTTCCCCAGAAAGTTTATTCCTGTTTTTCCCCAGAGTAAAAAAAAAATGCCAGGCAAGATGTTGGAATGCTCCTCTTGCAGGATGTGGGAGATCAGGGAGACCTCTGGTTTCCCTGACGACAACACCTGCAAAAGATGCATCCAGCTGCAGCTGCCAGCAAAGCGTGTTAGGGAACTGGAGCAGGAGCTTCAGGACCTCCATCTAATTCGGGAGATGAAGGAGTTTATAGACAGTAGCTTTAGGGAGATAGTTACACCTAAGCAGCAGAGCACAGGAAATTGGGTTACTGTAAGGAGAGGAAATGGAAATGTTAAAGGACAGACAGAGCAGGGTTCCCCTGTGGCCATACCCCTCCACAACAGGTATACTGAATTGGATACTGTTGTGGGAGATGCTTTACCTGGGACAAGCTGCGACAGCCGGAACTCTGATACTGAGTCTGGTTCTACAGCGCAAAAGGGTGGGAGGAAGAAGAGGAGAGCAGTAGTGATAGGGGACTCAATGGTCAGAGGTACGGACAGGAGGTTGTGGTCGGGACAGAGACTCCCGCATGGTTTGTTGCCTCCCGGGTGCCAAGGTCAGGGATGTCTCTGATCACGTGCACAGCATTCTAAAGTGGGAAGGTGAGAGCCAGGTTCAATTCCCGGCTTGGCTCACTGCCTGTGCAAAGTTTGTACATTCTCCCCGTGTCTGCATGGGTTTTCTCCGGGTGCTCCGGTTTCCACCCACAGTCTGAAAGTGTGGGTTAGGTTGATTGGCCGTGATAAATTGACAATTTAATAAAATCTAATAAACTGCACACCCCCTCCCCCGCACCCCCCCCTCCCCCGCACACCCCCTCCCCCGCACACCCCCTCCCCCGCACCCCCCTCCCCCGTACGGCCCCTCTCCCGCACGCACCCTGCCCCGCACACCCCCTCCCCCGGGCGCCCCCTCCCCCGCACACCCCCTCCCCCGCACACCCCCTCCCCCGCACACACCCTCCCCCGCACGCCCCCTCCCCCGCACGCCCCCTCCCCCGCACACCCCCTCCCCCGCACACCCCCTCCCCCGCACACCCCCTCCCCCGCACGCCCCCTCCCCCGCACGCCCCCTCCCCCGCACGCCCCCTCCCCCGCACGCCCCCTCCCCCGCACACCCCCTCCCCCGCACACCCCCTCCCCCGCACACCCCCTCCCCCGCACACCCCCTCCTCCGCTCTGCAGCTGCTTCACTTCCTGGCGCCTTTTTTCTCCCGCCCCCAGAGCAATCCCATTGGCGCCGCCCACATCACTCAACAAACAGCTTCCTGTTCACAGCACCCGCTCGGCAAACAGGACACTGAAACCCACAAGGGACAAAGACCACTGATAAATCTCTTCCCCACGAATTTTCCTCAGTCCCTTACATTAACATGGCCAATCCCCCTAACCCGCACATCTTTGGACACTAAGGGACAATTTAACATGGATAAAGCACCCTAACCTACACATCTTTGAAGTGTGGGGATAAACCAGTGCATCCGAATGAAACCCACGCAGACACGGGGCGAACGTGCAAGCATGCTGAAGCAAGTCACCCTCATCACCGTGGGAGGGTGTAAGATAGAAAAAAAGGTTCATTTCTCCATGGTTCTGCAAGTTCCTCATTTCAAATAATGCAGCATCCTGTACCAGCTCTGCCAGTGAGATAACATTTCAGTTGTAAATCTCTTCCAATTGATGATTCCACATTCTCTGCTGAAGACATTGCTGGCTGTACATTGCTGAGACCAAAACCACATTGTGTGACTGCTAGAGGAGGCCTTAATTCGCTTTCACAAGCGTGATCGCGAGTTCCTGTTCGCCCGAGGATCGTATTTCCCCACCTCACTCCCATTCATAGAATCATAGAATCCCTCCAGTGCAGAAGGAGGCCATTCAGCCCATCGAGTCTGTACCGACCACAATCCCACCCAGGCCCTATTCCCGTAGCCCCACATATTTACCCTGCTAATCTCCCTGACACCAGGGTCAATTTATCACGGCCAATCAACGTAACCCGCACTTACAGACTGTGGGTGGAAACCGGAGCACCCGGAGAAAACCCATGCAGACACGGGAGAATGTACAAACTTTGCACAGGCAGTGAGCCAAGCGGGGAATTGAACCTGGGTCTCTGGCGCTGTGAGGCAGCAGTGCTAACCCTGTGCCACTGTGCTGTCCCCATCCTGAACATCCTTGATTCAATCACTTGGAGTATTTCAGCGAAGTCCCATGCAAGTTACAGGACAACAGCTTACACTCTGAAAGACATTGTACAGTCTTCTCGACTCAATAATGTGTTCAGAAATATCTAACGTTACCCAGAATCACACATTGTGCCGTTGCTTTACTTTGCGTTTTCAAACGTTTTGCTTCCCGACTTTTATTCTCATTTTTTTTCTGTCTGACGAGAGCTTATCGTTATTCATAGAAACTCGGGGCAAGAGTAGGCCATTCGGCCCTCTGAGCCTGCTGTACCATTCATTTTCATCATGGCTGATCATCAAATTCAATATCGTGAACCCCTCCCTTCCTCCCTTCTGCCAATCCCATCTCCTTCAAGGGTTCACCTCTTCATAAGATATAGGAGCAGAATTAGGCCATTCGGCCCATCAAGTCCGCTCCGCCATTCGATCATGGTTGATATGCTGCTCATCCCCATTTTCCTGCCTTCTCCCCATAACCCTTCAACCCATTCCCAATTAAAAATCTGTCGAACTCCTCCTTAAATTTACTCACGTCCCAGCATCCACCGCACGTTGGGATAGCGAATTCCACCGATTCACAGCCCTTTGGGGGAAGTAGTTCCTCCGCCAACTCTGTTTTAAATTTGCTGCCCCTTATCCTAAGACTATGGCCTCTCGTCCGAGAATGTCCCACAAGAGGAAGCATCCGCTCCACGTCTACTTTATCCATACCTTTTATCACCTTGTACACCTCAATTTGATGTCCCCTCATTCTTCTAAATTCCAGACAGTATCGTCCTAAACGGTACAACCTCCTTCATATGACAAACCCCTCATCTCTGGAATCAATCTAGTGAACCTCCTGTGAACTTCCTCCAATGCCACTATATCTATTCTCAAATCCGGGAACCAAAACTGTGCACAATACCCCAGGTACGGCCTCACCAATGTCTTTTTCAATCTGCTTGTCATGCTATCAGTCCCTTTATCCGTTTGCGATCAATGCTTTAGTCATTGCCCTCTTCTGCATTCTACCATATTAAAGACTTTTCCCTTTGTGCCCCCCCCCCCCCGCCCTCCCACCACGCCCCCTCCCTACCTCCTGCTTCCCGATTGCAGTTGTGTAACTCCAGTGACAGCTTTATTTTACCCCCGGGGCTTATGAAAAGCCTCAAACTGGAGTGTTTCACTCCACAGAGTTACATGACCTTGCCGAATATTGCCAACATTTGAAGTATTAGATTGGTTATCTTTGTAGTTAAGATTCACTTTGATTTTGAATGATTTCTTCCCTGCTGCCATCAGGGAATGGACCTTCCTCATATTAAGTTGATCTCTCTACACCGAGCTATGTCTGTAACATTACATTCTGCACCTTCTTTCCTTCTCCATGAACAGTATGCTTTGTCTGAATAGTGCGCAAGGAACAATCCTTTCCACTGTAAACTAATACATGTGACAATAATAAATCAAATCAAATTAATGCAAATCAAATCAGCCATTGACAGTGTCCACACATATTAAATGCAAAGACCTGAACAACATCTAGGGCAGCACGGTAGCGCAGTGATTAGCACTGCTGTCTTAATGCGCCAGGGATCCAGGTTCAATGTCGATTCTTGGGTCCTGTCTGTGTGGAGTTTGCACAGTAAGAAGTCTAACAACACCAGGTTATGTTCCTGTGTTGTGTTGTTCTTTGTGATGAGCTGGGTCTGTACGATTTCCCATTGGTGATGAGCTGAGTCTGTGTGATTGCCCCCGCTGGTGATGAGCTGGTTCTGTGTGATTCCCACATTTGGTGATGAGCTGGATCTGTGTGATTCCCCCCCGTCGGTGATGAGCTGGGCCTGTGTGATCCCCACATTTGGTGATGAGCTGGATCTGTGTGATTCCCCCATTGGCGATGGGTTGAGTCTGTGTGATTCCCCCGTTGGCGATGGGCTGGATCTGTGTGATTCCCCCCGCTGGTGATGAGCTGGGTCTGTGTGATTCCCCCATTGGTGATAAGTTGGCTCTGTGTGATTCCCCCCGTTGGTGATGAGCTGGCTCTGTGTGATTTCCCCCGTTGGTGACGAGCTGAGTCTGTGTGATTCCCCCATTGGTGATGGGCTGGGTCTGTGCGATTCCCCCCATTGGTGATGGGCTGGCTTTGTGTGATTCCACCCGTTTGTGATGAGCTGGGTTTGTGTGATTTCCCCCCATTGGTGATGGGCTGGGCCTGTGTGATTTCCCCCCGTTGGTGATGAGCTGGATCTGTGTGATCCCCCCTGCCCCCGTTGGTGATGAGCTGGGTCTGTGCGATTCCCCCCATTGGTGATGAGCTGGGTCTGTGTGATTCCCCCCGTTGGCGATGAGCTGGATCTGTGTGATTCCCCCCATTGGTGATGAGCTGAGTCTGTGTGATTCCCCCGTTGGTGATGAGCTGGGTCTGTGTGATTCCCCCCGTTGGTGATGAGCTGGATCTGTGTGACCCCTCCCCCTCGCCCCCGTTGGTGATGAGCTGGGTCTGTGTGATTACCCCCATCAGTGATGAGCTGGGTCTGTGCGATTCCCCCCATTTGTGATGAGCTGGGTCTGGGTGATTTCCCCCCGTTGGTGATGAGCTGGGACTGTATGATTCCCCCCGTTGGTGATGAGCTGGATCTGTGCGATTCCCCCAGTTGGTGATGGGCTGGGTCTGTGTGATTCCCCCCATTGGTGATGAGCTGGCTCTGTGCGATTCCCCCATTGGTGATGAGCTGGCTCTGTGTGATTCCCCCATTGGTGATGAGCTGAGTCTGTGTGATTCCTCCATTGGTGATGAGCTGAGTCTGTGTGATTCCCCCCATTGGCGATGAGCTGGTTGTTCAATTGAAACGTTTTCTTGTATTTAATTAATTATTTTTCTCTATTTCTTCTCCCCAGGAATTTGAATTTTGAAGACTGAAATGTGACTCGGTTCCCTTGGACCAGAGATTTTCTCCAGAGGAGGATGATGAACTGACACACACACACAGAGTGATACTCATTGACACACACAGACACAGTGACACACACTGACACGCACACACAGTGATAGACACTGACGCACACACAAACACACAGTGATACAAACTGACACACACACACACAGTGATACACAGTGATACACACTGACCCACACACACACAGTGATACACACTGACCCGCCCCCACACACACACAGTGATGCACACTGACAACACACTCACACACAGTGACACACAACGACACACACATGGACTCTGACCCTCACACACACTGATACACACACACACACAGTGACACAGACTGACACACACACACTGTGATACACACTGACGCACACACACAGTGAAACACACTGACACACACACTCACACACAGTGACACACAACGACACACACATGGACTCTGACCCTCACACACACTGATACACACACACACACAGTGACACAGACTGACACACACACACAGTGATACACACTGACGCACACACACAGTGAAACACACTGACACACACACAGTGATACACACAGTGATACACACCGATACATACACACACAGTGATACACACTGACACACCCACACACAGTGATACACACTGACACGCACACAGTGACACATACTGACACACACACAGTCATAGACAGTGACAAACACAAACACACACACAGACAGCGATACACACTGACACACACAGTGATACACACTGACACACACACAAAGCGAAACACACTGACACACACACACAGTGACACAAACACAGTGACACACACTGACACACACAGCGACACAAACTGACACACACATACAGTGATACATACTGACACACACACAGTGAGACACACTGACACATACACAGTGAAACACACTGACACAGACACACACACAGTGAAACACACTGACACACACACAGTGAAACACACTGACACAGACACACACACAGTGACACACACAGTGATACACACCGATACATACACACACAGTGATACACACTGACACACCCACACACAGTGATACACACTGACACACACACAGTGACACATACTGACACACACACACAGTCATACACAGTGACACACACAAACACACACACAGACAGCGATACACACTGACACACACAGTGATACACACTGACACACACACAAAGCGAAACGCACTGACACACACACACAGTGAAACACACACAGTGACACACACTGACACACGCACAGTGACACACACAGCGACACAAACTGACACACACATACAGTGATACATACTGACACACACACAGTGAGACACACTGACACACACACACACACACAGTGACACACCCACAGTGACACACAGTGACACACACACAGTGACACACACACAGTGACACACACACAGTGACACACACTGACACACACAGCGACACAAACAGACACACACATACAGTGACACAAACACACAGTGACACACACTGACACACACAGCAACACACACTGACACACACAGTGATACACACTGACACACACAGACACAGTGACACACACAGTGATACACACCGATAAATACACACACAGTGATACACACTGACACACCCACACACAGTGATACACACTGACACACACAAAGTGACACATACTGACACACACACACAGTCATACACAGTGACACACACAAACACACACACAGACAGCGATGCACACTGACACACAGTGGTACACACTGACACACACACAAAGCGAAACACACTGACACACACACAGTGACACATACTGACACACAAACACAGTCATACACAGTGACAAACATAAACACACACACAGACAGCGATACACACTGACACACACAGTGATACACACTGACACACACACAAAGCGAAACACACTGACACACACACACAGTGACACACACACAGTGACACACACTGACACACACCGCAACACACACTGACACACACAGTGATACACACTGACACACACAACACAGTGACACACACTGTGATACACACCGATAAATACACACACAGTGATACACACTGACACACCCACACACAGTGATACACACTGACACACACAAAGTGACACATACTGACACACACACACAGTCATACACAGTGACACACACAAACACACACACAGACAGCGATACACACTGACACACAGTGGTACACACTGACACACACACAAAGCGAAACACACTGACACACACACACACAGTGACACAGACTGACACATACACACAGTGATACACACTGACGCACACACACAGTGAAACACACTGACACACACGCAGTGATACACACAGTGATACACACCGATACATACACACACAGTGATACACACTGACACACCCACACACAGTGATACACACTGACACACACACAGTGACACATACGGACACACAAACACAGTCATACACAGTGACAAACACAAACACACACATAGACAGCGATACACACTGACACACACAGTGATACACACTGACACACACACAAAGCGAAACACACTGACACACACACACAGTGACACACACACAGTGACACACACTGACACACGCACAGTGACACACACACAGTGACACACACTGACACACACAGCGACACAAACTGACACACACATACAGTGATACATACTGACACACACACAGTGAGACACATTGACACACACACAGTGAAACGCACTGACACACACACACACACAGTGACCCACCCACAGTGACACACACTGACACACACACACAGTGACACACACACAGTGACACACACACAGTGACACACACTGACACACACAGCGACACAAACTGACACACACATACAGTGACACACACTGACACACACACAGTGACACACAGTGACACACACAGCAACACACACTGACACACACAGTGATACACACTGACACAAACAGACACAGTGATACACAGTGAAACACACACACACGCACAGTGACATACACTGACACACACAGTGACACACACTGACACACACACACAGTGATACACACCTACACACACACACACACAGTGATGCACACTGACCCACACAAACACTGACACAAACAGACCCTACACACACATTGACACACACTGACACACACACACAGTGATACACACTGACACACACAAACACACACACAGTGATACACACTGACACACACACACTGATACACACCTACACACACACACACACACAGTGATGCACACTGACCCACACAAACACACACACACAGTGATACACACTGACACACACACAGTGATACACACTGACCCACACAACCATTGAAACACACTGACACACACACACATTGATACACACTGGCACGCACACAGTGATACACACTGACCAACACACACACACTGACACACACACAGTGATACACATTGACACACAGACACACACAGCGATACACATTGACACACAGACACACACAGTGATACACACTGACATACACACACAGTGATACACACAAACACACACACACAGTGATACACAGTGACACATACACACACAGTTTCACACACTGATCCACACACACACACAGTGGTACACGCTGACACACACACACACACACACACACACAGTGATACACACTGACACACTCACACACAGTGATACACACTGACACACACACAGTGACACACACTGACACACACACACAGTGATACACACTGACACACACACACGCAGTGATACTCATTGACACACACACACACAGTGACACACACTGACACGCACACACAGTGATACACACTGACACACACACAGTGATACACACTGAAACACACACACAGTGACACACACTGACACACACAGTGACACACACACAGTGATACACACTGACACACACACACACACACACACACACACACAGTGATGCACACTGACAACACACTCACACACAGTGACACACAACGACACACACATGGACACTGACCCTCACACACACTGATACACACACACACACACAGTGACACACACTGACACACACACAGTGAAACACACTGACGCACACACACAGTGAAACACACTGACACACACACACAGTGATGCACACTGACACAGACACACACACAGTGACACACACAGTGATATACACTGATACATACACACACAGTGATACACACTGACACACACACACAGTGAAACACACTGACACACACAAACACACGCAGTGATACACACTGACACACAGTGATACTCACTGATACACACACGCACACAGTGATGCACACTGACACACACACACACAGTGATACACACTGACACATACAGACAGTAATACACACTGACACACACACACAGCGAAACACACTGACACACACACACAGTGACACACACACAGTGACACACACTGACACACACAGCGACACAAACTGACACACACATACAGTGATACACACTGACACACACACAGTGAGACACACTGACACACACACACAGTGAAACAAACACAGTGACACACACTGACCCACACACACAGTGACACACACACAGTGACACACACACAGTGACACACACTGACACACACAGCGACACAAATTGCCACACACATACACTGACACACACTGACACACACTGACACACACAGTGACACACACTGACACACACAGCGACACAAACTGACACACACATACAGTGATACACACTGACACACACACAGTTAGACACACTGACACACACACATGAAACACACTGACACACACACAGTGACACACACACACAGTGACACATACTGACACACACACACAGTGACACACACACAGTGACACACACACAGTGACACACACTGACACACACAGCAACACACACTGGCACACACACAGTGATACACACTGACACACACACGCGCAAACAGTGATACACACTGACACACACACACACAGTGACACACACTGACACACACAGTGACACACACTGACACACACACAGTGATACACACTGACCCACACACACACACAAACAGTGATACACACTGACACACACACACACACAGTGACACACACTGACACACACAGTGACACACACAAACACACACACAGTGATACACACCTACACACACACACAGTGATGCACACTGACCCACACAAACACAGTGACACAAACTGACCCACACACACACTGACACACACACACAGTGATACACACTGACACACACTAACACACGCAGTGATACACACTGACACACAGTGATACGCACTGACAGACACACAGTGAACACACTGACACACACACACACACACACACAGTGACACACAAACAGTGATACACACGGACACATGCACACACAGTCATACACACGGACACACACAAACACACGCAGTGATACACACTGACACACACACAGTGACACACACTGACCCACACACACAGTGATACACACTGACACAAACACAGTAACACACACTGACACACACACACACACAGTGAAACACACTGACACACACTAACAGACGCAGTGATACACACTGACACATAGTGATACGCACTGACACACACACAGTGAACACACTGACACACACACACACACATACACACACACACAGTGATACACACCGACACACACAGACAGCGATACACACTGACAGACACACACAGTGAAACGCACTGACACACACACACAGTGACACACAAACAGTGACACACACTGACACACACACAGTGACACACACACAGTGATACACACTGACACACACACAGTGTGACACACTGACACACACACAGTGAAACACAGTGACACACACACACACAGTGACACACACACAGTGACACACACAGACACACACACAGTGACACACACACAGTGACACACACTGACACACACAGCGACACAAATTGTCACACACATACAGTGACACACACTGACAGACACACACAGTGACACACTGACACACACAGCAACACACACTGACACACACACAGTGATACACACTGACACACACACACAGTGACACACACAGTGACACACACTGACACACACACAGTGATACACACTGACCCACACACACACTGATACACACCTACACACGCACACACAGTGATACACACTGACACACACAAACACACACACAGTGATACACACTGACACACACAAACACACACACAGTGATGCACACTTACACACACACAGTGATACACACTGACCCACACACACAGTGACACACACTGACACACACACACACACAGTGATGCACACTGATCCTCACAAACACTGACAGAAACTGACCCACACACACACATTGACACACACTGACACACACACACACACACACAGTGATACGCACTGACACACACAAACACACACTCAGTGATACACACCTACACACACACACACAGTGATGCACACTGACCCACACAAACACAGTGACACAAACTGACCCACACACACACACTGACACACACACAGTGATACACACTGAAACATACACACACAGTGATACACACTGACACACACACACACACACACACACAGTGATACACAATGACATACACAAACACACAGTGATGCACACTGACCCACACACACACAGTTACACACACTGACCCACAGACACACACTGACACACAGTGACACACACACAGTGATACACACGAACACATGCACAAACAGAGATACTCACTGACACACACACACACACACACAGTGACACACACTGACACACACACACAGTGACACACTGACGCACACAGCAACACACACTGACACACACACAGTGACACACACTGACACACACACAGTGATACACACTGACCCACACACACACTGATACACACCTACACACACACACGCACGCAGTGACGCACACTGATTCACACAAACACTCACACAAACTGACCCACACACACACATTGACACACACTGACACACACACAGTGATACACACTGACACACACAAACACACACACAGTTATACACACTGGCACACACACAGTGATACACACTGACCCACACACACACACACAGTGATACACACTGATCCTCACAAACACTGACAGAAACTGACTCACACACAAACATTGACACACACTGACCCACACACACACACAGTGATACACACTGACACATACAAACACACACACAGTGATACACACTGACCCACACAAACACAGTGACACAAACTGACCCACACACACTGACACACACACAGTGATACACACTGAAACATACTCACACAGTGATACACACTGACACACACACACACACACACACAGTGATACTCACTGACATACACACACACAGTGATGCACACTGACCCACATACACACAGTTACACACACTGACCCACACACACAAACTGACACACAGTGACACACACAGTGATACACAAGAACACATGCACAAACAGAGATACTCACTGACACACACACACACACACACGCAGTGATACACACTGACACACACACACCCACAGTGACACACACTGACCAACACACACAGTGATAAACACTGACACACACACAGTGAAACACACTGACACACACACACAGTGACACACACACACACACACACACAGTGCTACACACTGACACAAACACACACAGTGATACACACTGACACACTGACACACAGTGATACACACTGACACACACTCACAGTGATACACACTGACAAAGACACACACACTGTGACACACACAGCGACACAAACTGACACACACATACAGTGACACACACTGACGCACACACAATGAGACACACTGACACACACACAGTGAAACACACTGACACACACACACAGTGACCCACACACAGTGACACACACTGACACACACACACACAGTGACACACACACAGTGACACACACGCAGTGACACACACTGACACACACAGCGACACAAACTGACAGACACATACAGCAACACACACTGACACACACACAGTGACACAGTGACACACACAGCAACACACACTGACACACACACACAGTGATATACACTGACACACACACAGTGATACACACTGACACGCACACACACACACACACAGTGATACACAGTGACACACACGCCCACACAGTGACACACACTGACACACACAGTGACACACACTGACACGCACACAGTGATGCACACTGACCCACGCAAACACTGACACAAACTGACCCACACACACACATTGACACACACTAACACACACACAGTGATACACACTGACACACACAAACACACACACAGTGATACACACTGACACACACACAGTGATACACACTGACACACACGCACACACAGTGACACACACTGACACACACACACACACACACACAGTGATGCACACTGACCCACACAAACACTGGCACAAACTGACCCACACACACATTGACACACACTGACACACACAGAGTGATACACACTGACACACACCCATTGAAACACACTGACACACACACACATTGACACACACTGACACGCACACAGTGATACACAATGACCCACACACACACACACACACAGTGATACACACTGACACACACAAAAACACACACACAGATACACACCTACACACACATACACACAGTGATGCACACTGACCCACACAAACACAGTGACACAAACTGACCCACACACACACACTGACACACACACAGTGATACACACTGACACACACACGCACACACACAGTGACACACTGACACACACAGCAACACACACTGACACACACACACAGTGACACACTGACACACACAGCAACACACACTGACACACACACAGTGAGACACACTGACACACACACAGTGAAACACACTGACGCACACACGCAGTGACACACACACAGTGACACACACTGACACACACACACAGTGATATACACTGACACACACACAGTGATACACACTGACACACACACACACAGTGATACACAGTGACACACACGCACACACAGTGACACACACTGACACGCACAGTGACACACACTGACACGCACACAGTGATGCACACTGACACAAACTGACCCACACACACACATTGACACACACTAACACACACACAGTGCTACACACTGACACACACAAACACACACACAGTGATACACACTGACACACACACAGTGATACACACTGACCCACACACACAGTGACATGCACTGACACACACACACAGTGATGCACTCTGACCCACACAAACACCGACACAAACTGACCCACACACACATTGACACACACTGACACGCACACAGTGATACACACTGACCCACACACGCACACACAGTGATACACACTGACACACACAAACACACACACACAGATACACACCTACACACACACACACACAGTGATGCACACTGACCCACACAAACACAGTGACACAAACTGACCCACACACACACACTGACACACACACAGTGATACAGACTGAAACATACACACACAGTGATACACACTGACACACACACACACACAGTGATACACACTGACAAACACACACAGACAGTGATGCACACTAACCCACACACACACAGGTACACACAGTGACCCACACACACACACTGACACACAGTGACACACACACAGTGATACACATGGACACATGTACACACAGAGATACTCACTGACACACACACACACAGTGTTACACGCTGACACATACACACACACACACACAGTGATACACACGAACACACTCACACACAGTGATACACACTGACACACACACAGTGATACACACTGACAAAGACACACACACAGTGATACACACAGTGATACACACTGACACATACACACATAGTGATACACACTGACACACACACACAGTGATACACACTGACACACACACAGTGACACACACTGACACACACACACACAGTGATACACACTGACACACACAAACACACGCAGTGATACACACTGACACACACACAGTGACACACTGACCCACACACACAGTGACACACACTGACACACACACACACGCAGTGATGCACACTGATCCTCACAAACACTGACACAAACTGACCCACACACACACATTGACACACACTGACACGCACACAGTGATACACACTGACCCACACACACACACACACACACACAGTGATACACACTGACACACACAAACACACACACAGTGATACACACCTACACACACACAGTGATACACACTGACACACAGTGATACGCACTGACACACACAGACAGTGATACACACTGACACACACACAAAGTGACACACACACAGTGACACACACTGACACACACGCAGTGGCACACACACAGTGACACACACTGACACACACAGCGACACAAACTGACACACACATACAGTGATAAACACTGACGCACACACAGTGAGACACACTGACACACACACAGTGAAACACACTGACACACACAGTGACACACACTGACACACACACACAGTGACACACACACAGTGACACACACGCAGTGACACACACTGACACACACAGCGACACAAACTGACAGACACATACAGCAACACACACTGACACACACACACAGTGACACAGTGACACACACAGCAACACACACTGACACACACACACAGTGATATACACTGACACACACACAGTGATACACACTGACACACACACACACAGTGATACACACTGACACACACGCACACACAGTGACACACACTGACACACACTGTGACACACACTGACACACACACAGTGATGCACACTGACCCACGCAAACAATGACACAAACTGACCCACACACAGACACTGACACACACTGACACACACACAGTGATACACACTGACACACATCCATTGAAACACACTGACACACACACACACATTGACACACACTGACACGCACACAGTGATACACACTGACCCACACACACACACACAATAATACACACTGACACACACAAACACACACACAGTGATACACACCTACACACACACACAGTGATGCACACTGACCCACACAAACACAGTGACGCAAGCTGACCCACACACACACACACACACACACATACACTGATACACACTGAAACATACACACACAGTGATACACACTGACACACACACACACAAACACACAGTGATACACACTGTCAAACACACACACACAGTGATGCACACTGGCCCACACACACGCAGGTACACACACTGACCCACACACACACACTGACACACAGTGACACACACACAGTGATACACACTGACCCACACACACAGTAACACGCACTGACACACACACACACACACAGTGATGCACACTGACCCACACAAACACAGTGACGCAAGCTGACCCACACACACACACACACAGTGATACACACTGAAACATACACACACAGTGATACACACCGACACACACACACAGTGATACACACTGTCAAACACACACACACAGTGATGCACACTGGCCCACACACACACAAGTACACACACTGACCCACACACACACAGTGATACACACTGACACACACACAGTGACACACACTGACACACAAACACACAGTGATACGCACCGACACACACACCCAGTGATACACATTGACACACACACACAGTGACACACACTGACACGCACACACAGTGATACACTCTGACGCACACACACACACACAGTGATACACACTGACACACACACAGTGATACACACTGACACACACACATAGTGACACACACTGACACACACAGTGACACACACACAGTGATACACACTGACACACACACACAGTGATACACACTGACACACACATTGACACACACTGACCCACACACACACAGTGATACACAGTGACACACACACACAGTGATGCACATTGACAGCACACTCACACACAGTGACACACACCGACACACACACATGGTCACTGACCCTCACACACACTGATACACACACACACACACACAGTGACACACACTGACACACACACACAGTGATACACACTGACGCACACACGCACACTCACACAGACAGTGATAAACACTGACGCACACACACAGTGAAACACACTGACACACACACACAGTGACACACACACAGTGACACACACTGACACACACACAGTGACACACACACAGTGACACACAGTGACACACACAGCGACACAAACTGGCACACACGTACAGTGGCACACACTGACACACACAGTGAGACACACTGACACACACACAGTGATACACACTGACAAACACACACAGACAGTGATGCACACTGACCCACACACACACAGGCACACACAGTGACCCACACACACACACTGACACACAGTGACACACACACAGTGATACACATGGACACATGTACACACAGAGATACTCACTGACACACACACACACAGTGTTACACGCTGACACATACACACACACACACAGTGATACACACGAACACACTCACACACAGTGATACACACTGACACACACACAGTGATACACACTGACAAAGACACACACACAGTGATACACACAGTGATACACACTGACACATACACACATAGTGATACACACTGACACACACACACACACAGTGATACACACTGACACACACACAGTGACACACACTGACACACACACACACAGTGATACACACTGACACACACAAACACACGCAGTGATACACACTGACACACACACAGTGACACACTGACCCACACACACAGTGACACACACTGACACGCACACACACGCAGTGATGCACACTGATCCTCACAAACACTGACACAAACTGACCCACACACACACATTGACACACACTGACACGCACACAGTGATACACACTGACCCACACACACACACACAGTGATACACACTGACACACACAAACACACACACAGTGATACACACCTACACACACACAGTGATACACACTGACACACACATGCAGTGATACAAACTGACACACAGTGATACGCACTGACACACACAGACAGTGATACACACTGACACACACAGACAGTGATACACACTGACACACACACAAAGTGACACACACACAGTGACACACACTGACACACACGCAGTGGCACACACACAGTGACACACACTGACACACACAGCGACACAAACTGACACACACATACAGTGATAAACACTGACGCACACACAGTGAGACACACTGACACACACACAGTGAAACACACTGACACACACAGTGACACACACTGACACACACACACAGTGACACACACACAGTGACACACACGCAGTGACACACACTGACACACACAGCGACCCATCTGACAGACACATACAGCAACACACACTGACACACACACACAGTGACACAGTGACACACACAGCAACACACACTGACACACACACACAGTGATATACACTGACACACACAGTGATACACACTGACACACTCACACACAGTGATACACACTGACACACACGCACACACAGTGACACACACTGACACACACTGTGACACACACTGACACACACACAGTGATGCACACTGACCCACGCAAACACTGACACAAACTGACCCACACACAGACACTGACACACACTGACACACATCCATTGAAACACACTGACACACACACACACACATTGACACACACTGACACGCACACAGTGATACACACTGACCCACACACACACACACACAATAATACACACTGACACACACAAACACACACACAGTGATACACACCTACACACACACACAGTGATGCACACTGACCCACACAAACACAGTGACGCAAGCTGACCCACACACACACACACACAGTGATACACACTGAAACATACACACACAGTGATACACACTGACACACACACACACACACACACAGTGATACACACTGTCAAACACACACACACAGTGATGCACACTGGCCCACACACACGCAGGTACACACACTGACCCACACACACACACTGACACACAGTGACACACACACAGTGATACACACTGACCCACGCACACAGTAACACGCACTGACACACACACACACACACACACAGTGATGCACACTGACCCACACAAACACAGTGACGCAAGCTGACCCACACACACACACACACACACACACAGTGATACACACTGAAACATACTCACACAGTGATACACACTGACACACACACACAGTGATACACACTGTCAAACACACACACAGTGATGCACACTGGCCCACACACACACAGTTACACACACTGACCCACACACACACACTGACACACAGTGACACACACACAGTGATACACATGGACACATGCACACACAGAGATACTCACTGACACACACACACACACACAGTGACACACACTGGCAGACACACACGTGATAAACACTGACACACACACAGTGACACACAGTGACACACACAGCGACACAAACTGGTACACACGTACAGTGGCACACACTGACACACACAGTGAGACACACTGACACACACACAGTGATACACACTGACAAACACACACAGACAGTGATGCACACTGACCCACACACACACAGGCACACACAGTGACCCACACACACACACTGACACACAGTGACACACACACAGTGATACACATGGACACATGTACACACAGAGATACTCACTGACACACACACACACAGTGTTACACGCTGACACATACACACACACACACACAGTGATACACACGAACACACTCACACACAGTGATACACACTGACACACACACAGTGATACACACTGACAAAGACACACACACAGTGATACACACAGTGATACACACTGACACATACACACATAGTGATACACACTGACACACACACACACACACAGTGATACACACTGACACACACACAGTGACACACACTGACACACACACACACACAGTGATACACACTGACACACACAAACACACGCAGTGATACACACTGACACACACACAGTGACACACTGACCCACACACACAGTGACACACACTGACACACACACACACGCAGTGATGCACACTGATCCTCACAAACACTGACACAAACTGACCCACACACACACATTGACACACACTGACACGCACACAGTGATACACACTGACCCACACACACACACACAGTGATACACACTGACACACACAAACACACACACAGTGATACACACCTACACACACACAGTGATACGCACTGACACACACATGCAGTGATACAAACTGACACACAGTGATACGCACTGACACACACAGACAGTGATACACACTGACACACACAGACAGTGATACACACTGACACACACACAAAGTGACACACACACAGTGACACACACTGACACACACGCAGTGGCACACACACAGTGACACACACTGACACACACAGCGACACAAACTGACACACACATACAGTGATAAACACTGACGCACACACAGTGAGACACACTGACACACACACAGTGAAACACACTGACACACGCAGTGACACACACTGACACACACACACAGTGACACACACACAGTGACACACACGCAGTGACACACACTGACACACACAGCGACCCATCTGACAGACACATACAGCAACACACACTGACACACACACACAGTGACACAGTGACACACACAGCAACACACACTGACACACACACACAGTGATATACACTGACACACACAGTGATACACACTGACACACACACACACAGTGATACACACTGACACACACGCACACACAGTGACACACACTGACACACACTGTGACACACACTGACACACACACAGTGATGCACACTGACCCACGCAAACACTGACACAAACTGACCCACACACAGACACTGACACACACTGACACACATCCATTGAAACACACTGACACACACACACACACATTGACACACACTGACACGCACACAGTGATACACACTGACCCACACACACACACACAATAATACACACTGACACACACAAACACACACACAGTGATACACACCTACACACACACACAGTGATGCACACTGACCCACACAAACACAGTGACGCAAGCTGACCCACACACACACACACACAGTGATACACACTGAAACATACACACACAGTGATACACACTGACACACACACACACACACACACAGTGATACACACTGTCAAACACACACACACAGTGATGCACACTGGCCCACACACACGCAGGTACACACACTGACCCACACACACACACTGACACACAGTGACACACACACAGTGATACACACTGACCCACGCACACAGTAACACGCACTGACACACACACACACACACACACAGTGATGCACACTGACCCACACAAACACAGTGACGCAAGCTGACCCACACACACACACACACACACACACAGTGATACACACTGAAACATACTCACACAGTGATACACACTGACACACACACACAGTGATACACACTGTCAAACACACACACAGTGATGCACACTGGCCCACACACACACAGTTACACACACTGACCCACACACACACACTGACACACAGTGACACACACACAGTGATACACATGGACACATGCACACACAGAGATACTCACTGACACACACACACACACACAGTGACACACACTGGCAGACACACACGTGATAAACACTGACACACACACATTGAAACACACTGACACACACACACACACACATTGATACACACTGACACACACACAGTGATACACACAAACACACACAAACAGTGATACATACTGACACATACACACACAGTGACACACACTGACCCACCCACACACACAGTGTTACACGCTGGCACACACACACACACACGCACACACACAGACAGTGATACACACTCACACACAGTGATACACACTGACACAGACACACACACAGTGACACACACAGTGATACACACTGACACATACACACACAGTGATACGCACTGACACACACACCCAGTGATACACATTGACACACACACACAGTGACACACACTGACACGCACACACAGTGATACACTCTGACGCACACACACACACACAGTGATACACACTGACACACACACAGTGATACACACTGACACACACACATAGTGACACACACTGACACACACAGTGACACACACACAGTGATACACACTGACACACACACACAGTGATACACACTGACACACACAGTGACACACACTGACCCACACACACACAGTGATACACAGTGACACACACACACAGTGATGCACATTGACAGCACACTCACACACAGTGACACACACCGACACACACACATGGTCACTGACCCTCACACACACTGATACACACACACACAGTGACACACACTGACACACACACACAGTGATACACACTGACGCACACACGCACACTCACACAGACAGTGATAAACACTGACGCACACACACAGTGAAACACACTGACACACACACACACACAGTGACACACACACAGTGACACACACTGACACACACACAGTGACACACACACAGTGACACACAGTGACACACACAGCGACACAAACTGACACACACGTACAGTGGTACACACTGACACACACAGTGAGACACACTGACACACACACAGTGAAACACACTGACACACACACAGTGTCACACACACAGTGACACACACTGACACACACACACAGTGACACACACACAGTGACACATACTGGCACACACAGCGACACAAACTGACACACACATACAGTGACACACACTGACACACACATAGTGACACACACTGATACACACAGCAACTCACGCTGACACACACACAGTGATACACACTGACACACACACACAGTGATACACACTGACACACACACATACACAGTGGCACACACTGACACACACAAAGCGATACACACTGACACTCACACACTTTGTCACACATTGACCCACACATACACAGTGATACACTCTGACCCACACACACACAGTAATGCACACTGACACACACACTCACACACACAATGACACACACTGACACACACATAGTGACACACACTGACACACACAGCAACTCACGCTGACACACACACAGTGATACACACTGACACACACACACAGTGATACACACTGACACACACACATACACAGTGGCACACACTGACACACACAAAGCGATACACACTGACACACACACACTTTGTCACACATTGACCCACACATACACAGTGATACACTCTGACCCACACACACACAGTAATGCACACTGACACACACACTCACACACACAATGACACACACTGATACACACACACACAGTGACACACACTGACACACACACACTCAGCGATACACACTGACACACACACACACACACTGACCCTCACACACACTGATACACACTGAAACATACACACACAGTGATACACACTGACACACACACACACAAACACACAGTGATACACACTGTCAAACACACACACACAGTGATGCACACTGGCCCACACACACGCAGGTACACACACTGACCCACACACACACACTGACACACAGTGACACACACACAGTGATACACACTGACCCACACACACAGTAACACGCACTGACACACACACACACACACAGTGATGCACACTGACCCACACAAACACAGTGACGCAAGCTGACCCACACACACACACACACAGTGATACACACTGAAACATACACACACAGTGATACACACCGACACACACACACAGTGATACACACTGTCAAACACACACACACAGTGATGCACACTGGCCCACACACACACAAGTACACACACTGACCCACACACACACAGTGATACACACTGACACACACACAGTGACACACACTGACACACAAACACACAGTGATACGCACCGACACACACACCCAGTGATACACATTGACACACACACACAGTGACACACACTGACACGCACACACAGTGATACACTCTGACGCACACACACACACACACAGTGATACACACTGACACACACACAGTGATACACACTGACACACACACATAGTGACACACACTGACACACACAGTGACACACACACAGTGATACACACTGACACACACACACAGTGATACACACTGACACACACATTGACACACACTGACCCACACACACACAGTGATACACAGTGACACACACACACAGTGATGCACATTGACAGCACACTCACACACAGTGACACACACCGACACACACACATGGTCACTGACCCTCACACACACTGATACACACACACACACACACACAGTGACACACACTGACACACACACACAGTTATACACACTGACGTACACACGCACACTCACACAGACAGTGATAAACACTGACGCACACACACAGTGAAACACACTGACACACACACACAGTGACACACACACAGTGACACACACTGACACACACACAGTGACACACACACAGTGACACACAGTGACACACACAGCGACACAAACTGGCACACACGTACAGTGGCACACACTGACACACACAGTGAGACACACTGACACACACACAGTGATACACACTGACAAACACACACAGACAGTGATGCACACTGACCCACACACACACAGGCACACACAGTGACCCACACACACACACTGACACACAGTGACACACACACAGTGATACACATGGACACATGTACACACAGAGATACTCACTGACACACACACACACAGTGTTACACGCTGACACATACACACACACACACACAGTGATACACACGAACACACTCACACACAGTGATACACACTGACACACACACAGTGATACACACTGACAAAGACACACACACCGTGATACACACAGTGATACACACTGACACATACACACATAGTGATACACACTGACACACACACACAGTGATACACACTGACACACACACAGTGACACACACACACACAGTGATACACACTGACACACACAAACACACGCAGTGATACACACTGACACACACACAGTGACACACTGACCCACACACACAGTGACACACACTGACACGCACACACACGCAGTGATGCACACTGATCCTCACAAACACTGACACAAACTGACCCACACACACACATTGACACACACTGACACGCACACAGTAATACACACTGACCCACACACACACACACAGTGATACACACTGACACACACAAACACACACACAGTGATACACACCTACACACACACAGTGATACACACTGACACACACATGCAGTGATACAAACTGACACACAGTGATACGCACTGACACACACAGACAGTGATACACACTGACACACACAGACAGTGATACACACTGACACACACACAAAGTGACACACACACAGTGACACACACTGACACACACGCAGTGGCACACACACAGTGACACACACTGACACACACAGCGACACAAACTGACACACACATACAGTGATAAACACAGACGCACACACAGTGAGACACACTGACACACACACAGTGAAACACACTGACACACACTGTGACACACACTGACACACACACACAGTGACACACACACAGTGACACACACGCAGTGACACACACTGACACACACACACACACACTGACCCTCACACACACTGATACACACTGAAACATACACACACAGTGATACACACTGACACACACACACACAAACACACAGTGATACACACTGTCAAACACACACACACAGTGATGCACACTGGCCCACACACACGCAGGTACACACACTGACCCACACACACACACTGACACACAGTGACACACACACAGTGATACACACTGACCCACACACACAGTAACACGCACTGACACACACACACACACACAGTGATGCACACTGACCCACACAAACACAGTGACGCAAGCTGACCCACACACACACACACACAGTGATACACACTGAAACATACACACACAGTGATACACACCGACACACACACACAGTGATACACACTGTCAAACACACACACACAGTGATGCACACTGGCCCACACACACACAAGTACACACACTGACCCACACACACACAGTGATACACACTGACACACACACAGTGACACACACTGACACACAAACACACAGTGATACGCACCGACACACACACCCAGTGATACACATTGACACACACACACAGTGACACACACTGACACGCACACACAGTGATACACTCTGACGCACACACACACACACACAGTGATACACACTGACACACACACAGTGATACACACTGACACACACACATAGTGACACACACTGACACACACAGTGACACACACACAGTGATACACACTGACACACACACACAGTGATACACACTGACACACACATTGACACACACTGACCCACACACACACAGTGATACACAGTGACACACACACACAGTGATGCACATTGACAGCACACTCACACACAGTGACACACACCGACACACACACATGGTCACTGACCCTCACACACACTGATACACACACACACACACACACAGTGACACACACTGACACACACACACAGTGATACACACTGACGTACACACGCACACTCACACAGACAGTGATAAACACTGACGCACACACACAGTGAAACACACTGACACACACACACAGTGACACACACACAGTGACACACACTGACACACACACAGTGACACACACACAGTGACACACAGTGACACACACAGCGACACAAACTGGCACACACGTACAGTGGCACACACTGACACACACAGTGAGACACACTGACACACACACAGTGATACACACTGACAAACACACACAGACAGTGATGCACACTGACCCACACACACACAGGCACACACAGTGACCCACACACACACACTGACACACAGTGACACACACACAGTGATACACATGGACACATGTACACACAGAGATACTCACTGACACACACACACACAGTGTTACACGCTGACACATACACACACACACACACAGTGATACACACGAACACACTCACACACAGTGATACACACTGACACACACACAGTGATACACACTGACAAAGACACACACACCGTGATACACACAGTGATACACACTGACACATACACACATAGTGATACACACTGACACACACACACACACAGTGATACACACTGACACACACACAGTGACACACACACACACAGTGATACACACTGACACACACAAACACACGCAGTGATACACACTGACACACACACAGTGACACACTGACCCACACACACAGTGACACACACTGACACGCACACACACGCAGTGATGCACACTGATCCTCACAAACACTGACACAAACTGACCCACACACACACATTGACACACACTGACACGCACACAGTAATACACACTGACCCACACACACACACACAGTGATACACACTGACACACACAAACACACACACAGTGATACACACCTACACACACACAGTGATACACACTGACACACACATGCAGTGATACAAACTGACACACAGTGATACGCACTGACACACACAGACAGTGATACACACTGACACACACAGACAGTGATACACACTGACACACACACAAAGTGACACACACACAGTGACACACACTGACACACACGCAGTGGCACACACACAGTGACACACACTGACACACACAGCGACACAAACTGACACACACATACAGTGATAAACACTGACGCACACACAGTGAGACACACTGACACACACACAGTGAAACACACTGACACACACAGTGACACACACTGACACACACACACAGTGACACACACACAGTGACACACACGCAGTGACACACACTGACACACACAGCGACCCATCTGACAGACACATACAGCAACACACACTGACACACACACACAGTGACACAGTGACACACACAGCAACACACACTGACACACACACACAGTGATATACACTGACACACACAGTGATACACACTGACACACACACACACAGTGATACACACTGACACACACGCACACACAGTGACACACACTGACACACACTGTGACACACACTGACACACACACAGTGATGCACACTGACCCACGCAAACACTGACACAAACTGACCCACACACAGACACTGACACACACTGACACACATCCATTGAAACACACTGACACACACACACACACATTGACACACACTGACACGCACACAGTGATACACACTGACCCACACACACACACACACAATAATACACACTGACACACACAAACACACACACAGTGATACACACCTACACACACAAACAGTGATGCACACTGACCCACACAAACACAGTGACGCAAGCTGACCCACACACACACACACACAGTGATACACACTGAAACATACACACACAGTGATACACACTGACACACACACACACACACACACAGTGATACACACTGTCAAACACACACACACAGTGATGCACACTGGCCCACACACACGCAGGTACACACACTGACCCACACACACACACTGACACACAGTGACACACACACAGTGATACACACTGACCCACGCACACAGTAACACGCACTGACACACACACACACACACACACACAGTGATGCACACTGACCCACACAAACACAGTGACGCAAGCTGACCCACACACACACACACACACACACACAGTGATACACACTGAAACATACTCACACAGTGATACACACTGACACACACACACACTGATACACACTGTCAAACACACACACAGTGATGCACACTGGCCCACACACACACAGTTACACACACTGACCCACACACACACACTGACACACAGTGACACACACACAGTGATACACATGGACACATGCACACACAGAGATACTCACTGACACACACACACACACACAGTGACACACACTGGCAGACACACACGTGATAAACACTGACACACACACAGTGACACACAGTGACACACACAGCGACACAAACTGGCACACACGTACAGTGGCACACACTGACACACACAGTGAGACACACTGACACACACACAGTGATACACACTGACAAACACACACAGACAGTGATGCACACTGACCCACACACACACAGGCACACACAGTGACCCACACACACACACTGACACACAGTGACACACACACAGTGATACACATGGACACATGTACACACAGAGATACTCACTGACACACACACACACAGTGTTACACGCTGACACATACACACACACACACACAGTGATACACACGAACACACTCACACACAGTGATACACACTGACACACACACAGTGATACACACTGACAAAGACACACACACAGTGATACACACAGTGATACACACTGACACATACACACATAGTGATACACACTGACACACACACACACACAGTGATACACACTGACACACACACAGTGACACACACTGACACACACACACACAGTGATACACACTGACACACACAAACACACGCAGTGATACACACTGACACACACACAGTGACACACTGACCCACACACACAGTGACACACACTGACACACACACACACGCAGTGATGCACACTGATCCTCACAAACACTGACACAAACTGACCCACACACACACATTGACACACACTGACACGCACACAGTGATACACACTGACCCACACACACACACACAGTGATACACACTGACACACACAAACACACACACAGTGATACACACCTACACACACACAGTGATACACACTGACACACACATGCAGTGATACAAACTGACACACAGTGATACGCACTGACACACACAGACAGTGATACACACTGACACACACAGACAGTGATACACACTGACACACACACAAAGTGACACACACACAGTGACACACACTGACACACACGCAGTGGCACACACACAGTGACACACACTGACACACACAGCGACACAAACTGACACACACATACAGTGATAAACACTGACGCACACACAGTGAGACACACTGACACACACACAGTGAAACACACTGACACACACAGTGACACACACTGACACACACACACAGTGACACACACACAGTGACACACACGCAGTGACACACACTGACACACACAGCGACCCATCTGACAGACACATACAGCAACACACACTGACACACACACACAGTGACACAGTGACACACACAGCAACACACACTGACACACACACACAGTGATATACACTGACACACACAGTGATACACACTGACACACACACACACACAGTGATACACACTGACACACACGCACACACAGTGACACACACTGACACACACTGTGACACACACTGACACACACACAGTGATGCACACTGACCCACGCAAACACTGACACAAACTGACCCACACACAGACACTGACACACACTGACACACATCCATTGAAACACACTGACACACACACACACACATTGACACACACTGACACGCACACAGTGATACACACTGACCCACACACACACACACAATAATACACACTGACACACACAAACACACACACAGTGATACACACCTACACACACACACAGTGATGCACACTGACCCACACAAACACAGTGACGCAAGCTGACCCACACACACACACACACAGTGATACACACTGAAACATACACACACAGTGATACACACTGACACACACACACACACACACACAGTGATACACACTGTCAAACACACACACACAGTGATGCACACTGGCCCACACACACGCAGGTACACACACTGACCCACACACACACACTGACACACAGTGACACACACACAGTGATACACACTGACCCACGCACACAGTAACACGCACTGACACACACACACACACACACACAGTGATGCACACTGACCCACACAAACACAGTGACGCAAGCTGACCCACACACACACACACACACACACAGTGATACACACTGAAACATACTCACACAGTGATACACACTGACACACACACACAGTGATACACACTGTCAAACACACACACAGTGATGCACACTGGCCCACACACACACAGTTACACACACTGACCCACACACACACACTGACACACAGTGACACACACACAGTGATACACATGGACACATGCACACACAGAGATACTCACTGACACACACACACACACACAGTGACACACACTGGCAGACACACACGTGATAAACACTGACACACACACATTGAAACACACTGACACACACACACACACACACATTGATACACACTGACACACACACAGTGATACACACAAACACACACAAACAGTGATACATACTGACACATACACACACAGTGACACACACTGACCCACCCACACACACAGTGTTACACGCTGGCACACACACACACACACGCACACACACAGACAGTGATACACACTCACACACAGTGATACACACTGACACAGACACACACACAGTGACACACACAGTGATACACACTGACACATACACACACAGTGATACGCACTGACACACACACCCAGTGATACACATTGACACACACACACAGTGACACACACTGACACGCACACACAGTGATACACTCTGACGCACACACACACACACAGTGATACACACTGACACACACACAGTGATACACACTGACACACACACATAGTGACACACACTGACACACACAGTGACACACACACAGTGATACACACTGACACACACACACAGTGATACACACTGACACACACAGTGACACACACTGACCCACACACACACAGTGATACACAGTGACACACACACACAGTGATGCACATTGACAGCACACTCACACACAGTGACACACACCGACACACACACATGGTCACTGACCCTCACACACACTGATACACACACACACACAGTGACACACACTGACACACACACACAGTGATACACACTGACGCACACACGCACACTCACACAGACAGTGATAAACACTGACGCACACACACAGTGAAACACACTGACACACACACACACACAGTGACACACACACAGTGACACACACTGACACACACACAGTGACACACACACAGTGACACACAGTGACACACACAGCGACACAAACTGACACACACGTACAGTGGTACACACTGACACACACAGTGAGACACACTGACACACACACAGTGAAACACACTGACACACACACAGTGTCACACACACAGTGACACACACTGACACACACACACAGTGACACACACACAGTGACACATACTGGCACACACAGCGACACAAACTGACACACACATACAGTGACACACACTGACACACACATAGTGACACACACTGACACACACAGCAACTCACGCTGACACACACACAGTGATACACACTGACACACACACACAGTGATACACACTGACACACACACATACACAGTGGCACACACTGACACACACAAAGCGATACACACTGACACTCACACACTTTGTCACACATTGACCCACACATACACAGTGATACACTCTGACCCACACACACACAGTAATGCACACTGACACACACACTCACACACACAATGACACACACTGACACACACATAGTGACACACACTGACACACACAGCAACTCACGCTGACACACACACAGTGATACACACTGACACACACACACAGTGATACACACTGACACACACACATACACAGTGGCACACACTGACACACACAAAGCGATACACACTGACACACACACACTTTGTCACACATTGACCCACACATACACAGTGATACACTCTGACCCACACACACACAGTAATGCACACTGACACACACACTCACACACACAATGACACACACTGATACACACACACACAGTGACACACACTGACACACACACACTCAGCGATACACACTGACACACACACACACACACTGACCCTCACACACACTGACCCTCACACACACTGACACACACACACACAGTGACACACACACTGACACCAGCTTCCTGATTGGTTGAAGTGTCTGTCACTCTCGGATGGTCTCTGGGGACGGGGCCGTTAGCTGCTTGTGTTCTGATTGGCTGACACGGCTGTCAGTCAGAAAGCTCAGCCTCTGATTGACTCTTCCACTGTCAGTCAAAGTGCGGAGACCAGTAGTTGGTGGACTTTGCTGTCAGGAAGTGAGCGGCAATTCTGATTGGCTGATTCGGGCAGTAGTCGACCTGGCCTCTGATTTGCTGAGGCGGTCAGTTAGCAATCCAGTCTCTGATTGGCTGAGGCGGTGATTTAGTGATCCTGCTCTGTGATTGGCTGAGGTGGTGATTTAGTGATCCCGCTCTGTGATTGGCTGAAGCGGTGATTTAGTGATCCCGCTCTGTGATTGGCTGAGGCGGTGATTTAGTGATTCCGCTCTGTGATTGGCTGAGGTGGTGATTTAGTGATCCCGCTCTGTGATTGGCTGAGGCGGTGATTTAGTGATCCCGCTCTGTGATTGGCTGAGGTGGTGATTCAGTGATCCCGCCCTGTGATTGGCTGAGGTGGTGATTTAGTGATCCCGCTCTGTGATTGGCTGAGGCGGTGATTTAGTGATCCCGCTCTGTGATTGGCTGAGGTGGTGATTTAGTGATCCCGCTCTGTGATTGGCTGAGGCGGTGATTCAGTGAACCCGCCCTGTGATTGGCTGAGGTGGTGATTTAGTGATCCCGCTCTGTGATTGGCTGAGGCGGTGATTTAGTGATCCCGCTCTGTGATTGGCTGAGGCGGTGATTTAGTGATCCCGCTCTGTGATTGGCTGTCAGTCAGTTTTGTTTCTTCATTAATAGAATAATTGATGTGAGCGGATATTTCACCGCGATCCTGATCTGCTCCCTGAACTTGGATTGAGTCACCACGTAAATAAATGTGTTTGTGCAGCAATTTACATCCCGCAGCATAAATCCGACATTTTGAAATGTATATTCAGAAGGCGTGAGGGAAATTGATCCTTTCACTTTCAAATAGATAAAAAATATAACAAACACGGCCCAGAGGAGAATGAAAGCCCCGGAAATGCTGAGGAGTAAAATCATTGACTTCCTTCTGCTCTCCATCTCGGGGTCTCTGCGATTCTCTCCCTGACTCTGAGCCCTCAGTCCCTTCCGGACTCGACTGGTCACCAAAATGTGACTGACTGTCAGAGCGTTAATCACCAGGATTAAACCGAATGGGAGCAACGGGTTTAAAACCTGATCAAACCAGGAAAATCCAATCCAGCCAGGATCAGTCCAATAGGTTGTCTTTGTCTGACAGCCCCACTGGACATTGTCTATTATCCCCTGAGGTTCCTTTGTAAAGTACCAGGGGATGTTTCTCACAGAGAGCAGGATGCCGGTTGTTGCCAGAACCACAGCCGCAGTTTTCCCGGTGCAATATTTAGTTTTCAGTTTCTGGCAGCAAATGGCCACAAATCGATCAAAGGAGAAAGTGATGGTGAACCAGACTGAACAGTCTGTGGCTGCAGACTGCAGGACACCGCGAACACGACACGTAGAGGTGAGGAACAGGAAACTCAGCGGGAAATAATAACCATTTATCCTGTTGAGAATGGGGTTCAAGATGATGAAGAGCAGATCCGCCGCTGCCATGGCCACCAGGTAGCGAGTGGTGCACGTGGAGAGGCCACACTTTCCCCGACTCAGGATCACAATTGCCAGTAAATTAACTGTCAGTGAAAAAGGGACAAGAGGCGGGAAATGAGTGAGTGAACATTCCCCATGTGTGAAGCCACAGTAAGGAGAGGATTTCAGCATCAATCCAATGGGGTTCCCGGGGTGGCGGTGTTGTTGGAGGAGTTGTGTTAGAGATTAACATTGCAGATTGGAAAGTAGCCAATGTAACACCGCTGGTTAAGTAGGGACTGGGAGACAGGAAGCTGCGAATTACACATCTCTCACTTTGATGGAGCAAATCAGCAAATTCTCATCATTCAAATATTTTACACAGATTGCATTTCTCATCTGATGTGTTTTCCAGGATTAATTCAGACTGGACGGGTTTTCCAATTAGACCCAAAGTGGACAGAGATAGAATCTGCAATCCCTTCCTGCACCCAATTATCAGAGCCCACCCCGGATTGAACACCTCTCTGGACTGGACAGCTGGTGGAGTTGGAAGTCAATTCAGGATTTTTCTATTTAACTTACCCTCTCCAAATTTCCTCCCCATTCTGACTCTCCTCCGCAGCTTTTCTGCTTCTAATTTACAGATTATATCCTCTGTCTGTCTCTTTTATCCTTTCTGCTCTCCCTCTCTCTTTGCCTTCTCCTTTGCTTCCCTATCTATCTCTTCCTAAACTCTTCTTCTCTCCGACCAGCTTTATTCCCTCTATCTGGATTTCTCTCTTATCCAGTGCGTTTCCATTCTTCATTCTCATTATAACTTTACCCCATATCTCCCTATCGCTCTCCAATTGTTCTCTCTCTCCTCCTGTTTCTCCCCATATCTCTCTATCTCACCCCAGTATTGCTCTCTCCATCTCGCTTTCTCCCCATTCCTGTTCACCTCCCTCCAGAATCTCTCCCTCTGCCTTTCCAGCTTTCTTTGTGGGGATTTTAAGCACAGCATGATCCCATGGGCAGCACTGTGACCATATCCAGAGAGGACAAAGTGGGTGGGTGGGGGGGAATGTCATTCCCCCAGCCTCGCGCTTGGTGTAATCCTCCACCCAGCTCCATGTGAATTCTGAGTTTGGATACATATCCCCTCAGTGACAGAAAGAGATAAACTCCCCTCTTTAAACTGGGAACAAGCTGTGTCCATTCCTTTGGTAGACTTTGTAAAATGAGCCTCACAGTAGTCAGTTATGAATAAATTAATCGATCTATTGATTGATTTCTGTAAATAAGGAATCTCAGGGCTCTGACTGAGGCTATTCTCCAGAGACAGGAAGCTGGGCACTGACTCCTAACTGGAGACCCCCAGATAAGGTGGTTCTTCCCACCCCCTCACAGCAATATGATTTGTGGTTATTGGCAGTGTGGCTCAGAAATATTGCATCGCTCCTTTCAACACAGTGCACATGAAAGAGAGGGAAAGAGGCAGAGATATGGACAGAAATAGGAAGTTAGAAGGAGGGATGGAGTAAGAGGTGGTGCGTGTGGTTGCAAAGACCTGGCCCGAGATAAGACCATTCATCTTTACAATGAGTGAGAGAGATCGTGGCAGGAGGAGAAAAGAGAAGGAGGGAGTGGAGCAGAGACAGAGGGAGGCCCGAGGGGAGTGGAAGGTCAAAGCAGAGGTGGGGATGGAGGGAGTGCATTTGAGAAAGAGAGACAGGATGTGAGAGTCTCCAGTGTGTGGTCACTAGCTGCAGCTCCACTCAAACCCTGTCAGATGTTCTGGGAGGATTTAAAAAGTGTCCTGAAGGAATCAGCAGCCGCTTCCCAAACTGAAAGAGGGAGTTGAGCGGCTTCTCGAGACTGAGAGGGGACAGGGGGTGAGCAGGATGGAGCAGGGCTGGCATTTTAATTCAGGTTTAGAAGATTCTCTCTGTGGAATTCTCTCTTTCTCATTTCAATGTTTCTGTCTGATTGGAAGAAATGGAGAGAAGGAAAGAGTGAGAGAGAATGAGTAGAACCAAGAACAAGAGGTTATAGAATAATAGAATCATGCAGAGCAGAAGAGGCCCTTCGGCCCATCGAGTCTGCACTGTCACATTAGAATCACCTGAAATCCCACCTAACCCCATCTGTCAGCACTTGGCCCATAGCCCTGAATGTTATGTTGTGCCAAGTGCTCATCCAGATAATTTTTAAAGGATGTGAGGCAACCCACCTCCACCACCCTCCAGGGCAGCGCATTCCAGACCCTCACCACCCTCTGGTTGAAAAACATATTACAATGTGGTGAGTTCTCATCCAGATACCTTTCAAAACAATGTGAGCAACCCGCCTCTACCACCCTCCCAGGCAGCGCATTCCAGACCATCACCACCCTTCTGGATAAAAAAAAGTATTTTCTCACATCCCCTCTGAAGCTCCGTACCCCCACCATGAACCTATGTCCCTTCGTGACTGACCCTACAGGTAAGGGGAACAGTTGTTCCTTATCCACTCTGTCCATGGCCCTCTTAATCTTGTGCACCTCGATAAGGTCGCCCCTCAGTCTTCTCTGCCAAAACTTTAATAACACAAGTCCAGGCAAACTCTTTTCATAACGTTGATCTTCGATCCAAGGGAGCATCTTGGCGAATCTCCTCTGCACGCCCTTCCAGTGCAGTCACATCCTTCCTACAATGTGGCGACCGGTACTCTAGCTGGCGCCTCACCAACGTTCTATACAATTCCAACATTACGTCCCTGCTTTTGTAATCTATGCCTCGATTGATTAAGGCAAGTGTCCCATATGCAATTTTCACCACCTTACTAACATGCCCTTCTGCTTTCAAAGATCTGTGGTCAAATACGCCAAGGTCACATTCTGCCATAGATCTTCCTATAGTCCGAACATTCATTTAGTACTTCCTTGTCAAATTACTCCTTCCAACGTGTATCAGCTCACACTTTTCAGGGTTACATTCCATTAAACGGTGTAAAACACACTCCACACTGCGAACTGCACCTTGTGCGATCTTGCTGCAGAACTTGCTTTAAAGGTTGTCTCAGTGTTAAGAGAGAGTTTCACCTTTCCAGGGAAGTGAAGGGAATTCTCCAGACTTGGGACAATGCACACACACAGAGTGGTAGGTGTGTGGGGATTTTTGTTGAGTGCAGTGGTGGAAGGGGCTCACAGCAGGTGTGAGGATGGAGGCAGGGGAAGGGCTGTGTCTCACTTGATTAGTTTCACAGTGCAGCTGCTGTGGGATCTTGCTGTGCATGCACTGTCCTGGGCCCTTTGCCTGCCGTGAAACAATGGTCAGCCTCTTTTAAAATAGTTCAATGACTGCAAAGAAGGCTCCAAGGCCTTGAATATAAAAAAGCTTGAACTTGAACAATGGTTCTGAGGGAGTTCATGATCACTTTCTCCTGAGGAGTGAGGGGACATTCAGCCAATATCACATTGCTGCCTGTGGGATCTTACTGTGCGACAAATATTCCAGCCTCAGTTTGTACATTAAAACAAGAAACACACACACACAGAAAACAATTATCAGAAACTCTGAACTGAATTTTGAAACTGCCTCTGTGCTTTGGATCTTCCTGTGCACAAGTTGCATCAGAAATCTCTAAATTAACAGCAGTGAGGTCAGATTAACAATTAATCTCATCACTGTAAATAATTATTGTTGGCCTGGAATGCAAGTTCTTTAACTAGAAGCGGGTGTAATTGTGGAATAAAAAATGTGTCTGAGGCAGAGAGATAAATGTGAGGGTGAAATGAAATGCACAGGGTTCTATTTGAATACAGTTTGCTGTGGTGGTGATTGTCGGAGCTCTCGCTCTATGTCTGGTGTTGGGAAGCTGAGTTTGTGAAGTGTGGTCCCTTTAAAAGCTGGTTTTATGTCCCTTTAAAGTTGGACTTGTGTCAATGCTTGTAGGCTACAAATGCAGGTACAGAGTACCAAGACGGCAAGATGTGTAGCAAAGACCAAGCATCAAAGTCGCCTTAGCAACAGGCTTTGCAGGTTTCTGAATTTTGAATTCAGCCGAGCAGTCCAAAGAAGGCACTCAGCTATCAGGAAGCTATCAAATGTTAATTAATTGTTGTGGACAAGATCAGATGAATCCTGGTGCAGGAAAATTCATTGGTCATCACAGTTATAAAAACAGGAGATCAACTGCCTGCCTGCAGTTCAACTGAAGGGCTGCCACCTCTCAAAGCCTAGAGAGGGAAAGAGCAGCTCTCTCCAGCTTTGATTATCACTGAATAGATCTCTCCATCTATCGATCTGAATCAGAAATAACTTGCAGGCAGCGGAATAGAAATAGAAACGTCAAAGGTTTTCCAAAGCCACAAAGTCTAGTTGTATACATTTTTGCGAGTGACTAAATTATGTTCTTTTTTTTCTGTTAATGAATGTCCTTGTATTTATTTGAACAGAATTCCAATAGAATCTTACTTTAATCACAATGTTACTTCTTTAACTAAAGTTCCTTGTTGCTAAATAATTAAATTGTTAATTGTTCACTTCAAGTGAGTGTCAGATATTTCTGTTAGTTAACCACTAAATGTTAATGAAGAACAGTTCACACCTTCCCACACACCTTTCTCACATCACAAAGCAAGGTGTTCCTCTTTGGGGAATTCGGCGTGGCTTGTTAAAAGGGCATCAACCTCTGTCTCATGACACTGTCTCTCTTTCTGTGTCTCAGTGTCTCCATTGTGTGGCTTGTGAGGGAGGAAGTGAAAGAGTTGGGGGACAGGCTGAGGAAGGGCTGATGTTACGGAGTGAGGGAGAAACGGCAGGATCAGGTTAAACAGGGGGAGAGATAGCTGAACATTGTGGAGTTGGGGTGGAGGGAAAATGTCACAGGATTTGGGGGTAGAGAGTTTCCTGTGTGCAGTAACTGCTGATGTCCCTGACACATCTTTACAGAAGGTGTGATGTTTAAACACTCCAGTCCTGAGACAGTCTGTTTTGAAATGTATCCTGAGGAAATGAACAGCTTCTTCCCAGTTGAGGTTTTAGCCACTTGCCTCCTGGGTTGGGCGTTGTGGAAACATTGCTGCCCATGGGATCCTGCTGTGCATCAATGACCTGCAGCATATACAGAACTGCAAATGGTAACCACACAACTTAAAAGGCAAATTTGGGAGGGGGATGGGATAAAAATGAATTCCCTCGCCTTTTTAGACAGTGTGGCGCGATTTGGAGGATTTATTATTTTTGAGGGGAGTGGGTAGGGAAGGGGGTTCAATATCTCTGCCTCTGTCACTTCAACTTTCCCTCTCTCTCTCCAACCATTTGCTTTAATGTTGCATCTTGTAATTAATGTAAAATAAAATCCCATTTTGATTTGCTGTTTTTTTTTTATTGTTGTGGGGTGTGTGAGGGGTGTGCAGACGGGACAGAGGGTGGGGAACTGTGGTTCTCTTTTCCCTCTCGCCCCTTCCATCCGTGTGTGGGATGTTTTGGGGCTGGAAAGGACAGCTCTGTTTCACTGGGGTGGGGAGAATCCTGTTCTTTGTCCCCAAGGTTTATTGCATCCTCTGGGACTAGGCCTCAATTCAAGGCCTAATCTCAGGGCCCTCAGGATGCCTTTTCCATTCGCTTCATTCCATACACTTACTGTGTTTAATTTTATGAGATCAATCGTTAAATAAAACTACAGCAGCCGTGGCAATTCATTCCACTCAGGATGCAATTGTCGGCTTTCAAACTCTCTCACCTAACGCTCTCGTTAGATTGTGTTATCAGTGAGGGAGAGAGAGAAAAAGAGGAAGGTGTAAGAGAGAGAGAGAGAGAGGGAGAAGCCCGAGAGGAAGGGAGAGGTGAGAAGATTAATTTTCCGGGGGGGAGGGGGGGAGTGAGGGAGGGTAGGTTGGGGGGGGGGCGGGGGGAGCAGACGTGTTTAGGGGGTCCTCCACTGTTTCATTCCAGGCGAGCCCCCCAGTCATGGAAACATATAAACTAGAAGCATGAGTAGGAGCCAGCGCCGCCATTCATTATTCTTGTGGCTGATCATCAAATTTAATAACTTGTTTACCCTTACCCCATATCTTTTTACCCCTTTAGCCCCGAGAGCTATATCTAATTTATTTTTGAAATTACAGAACGCCTCTGAATTCCACACATTCACCACCCTCTGACTGAAGAAATTTCTCCTCCCCTCAGTTCTAAAAATGTTTGCCCTTATCATCAAACTAAGACAGCTCGCTGTGGACTCCCCCACCATTGGTAACGACCCGTTTGAATCCCGTTTGAATTTTTTAAGTTTCTATGAGATCCCCTCTCACTATTCTGAATGCTTTTGTCTTAACAACATTCGGTGGCCGTGAATTCCACACATTCACGACCCTCTGACTGAATAAATTTCTCCCCACCTCAGCTCCAAAAGGTTTGTCCCGAATCCTAAAACTATGACCCCTAGTTCTCGACTTCCCCACCATTGGTAACATTCTATCTCAATCGATCCTGCCTCATTCTGTTAGAATTTAATACGTTTCTATGAGGTTCCCTCTCACTCTACAAATTTTTCCGTTGAATATAATCCTAACCAATCTAATCTCTCCTCATATGACAGACCTGCCATCCCAGGAATCAGCCTGGTAAACCGTCGCTGTACTTCCTCTATAATAAGGACAACCTTCCTCAGATCAGGACACCAAAACTGTACAAAACTCTCCAGGTGTGGCAATGCTTTATGAATTGCAGCAAATCATCCCTATCCCTCAATAGAAATCATCTCGCTATGTAAGCTTACAGACCATTTAGCTCCATTCCTGCCTGCTGTACCTGCCTGGTTCCGTGCAGTGAATGATGCACGAGGAGACCAAGGTTTTGCTGAGAATCCACCTCCCTCAATTTACACCCATTCAATAATAACTTGTCTTCCTAATATTCCAACCAGAGTCGATATCCTCACAGTGATCCACATTAAACTGCATCTGCCATGCGTATGACCACACCCTCAGCCTGTCCAAATCACGCTGAATATTCTCTGCACCCTCCTCACAGTTCACCCTCCCACCCAGCTTTGTGCCATCTGCAAATTTGGAGATGATGCATTCAGTAACCCTTCTGGAAGATTAAATAAACCACATCCACTGCTTCCCCTCGGTCAACTCTACTAGTTCCACCATCAAACAATTCCAAGATATTCCAATCATGATTTCCCTTTAGTAAATCCATGCTGACTTTGTCTGATTATGGCACTGCCTTCCAAATGCCGAGTTATCAAATCCTTGAAATTTGACTTTTGCAACTTCCCCAGCACCGACGTTAGGCTCACTGGTCTCTCGTTCACTGTTTTCTCTCTCCAGTCCTGTCTGAATACCGGTCTTGCATCAGCTACCCTCCAATCTGTAGGAACCAGCCCAGAGTCAAATAAAATTGGAAAATAACCACCATCGGATCTGCTATTCCCAGGAAGACGTCCTTACGTACTCTGGGTTGAAGATTATCAGGACCGAGAGATTTATCCACCTTCAATCAGATCATTTTCCCCAAAACCATTTCTCTACAAATTCAAATTTCCTTCAGCTCCTCTCGAAAACTTGTTTCTCTCAGAACATTTGCAATATTATTCATGTCTTCCTTTCTGAAGATAGAAACAAAATACAATGTAATTCCTCGACTATTACTTTGTTCCCCGTTATGGGATCTCACATTACTGACTGCAAAGGTCCTAGTTTGTCAATCTGTTTCTCTTTACATACCGATAGATATTTTTTGAAGTCCGTTGTCATGTTCCACGGTAGATTACTTTCATGCTCTATTTTTCTTCCCTTAATCAATCCCTTGCTCCTCCCAAGAGGCTGGATTGTTAAACAGTGATTGTGTTACTGAGGGTGAATCTGTGATGATGTGTATTAGCTTTTCATCAATTCACACCTACAATTGTGTTTTCTATCTGGTTGCTCCCACATTGCAGTGTGATTGTGGGATCTTACTGTACAGCATGACCAGCAGGATTTCAGAAATGACCCAGGAACATTTTAGTTTCCGCAGAACACCTCTAACCTTCTGCTGCTGACTTTAATCTGCACACCTTGGACATTGACCCTCTGCTCAGGCGATAAAGTTTCTTCTTAACTATCCTATCCATGTTCCTCCTACTTTTGTACACGTCAGTGGCGACCACGCTCGGTGTTCACTGTTCTGTGGAAAGCAACCCCAGCCTAACCAGCCTGTCTTCACTGCAGAAACACTGCTGCCCAGGCAACATCCTGGTGAATCTCCTTTGCGTTCCTTCCAGAACAATCACATCCTCCGTCTAGTGAGGCCACCAGAACTCCTCACAGTCCTCGAGCTGAAGACAAATGAGTGTTTCATACATCTCCATCATGGCCTCTCTGCTTCTATATTCTGCACATCAGCTAATGAAGGAAATTGTCATGTCTGCCTTCTTCAGCAGCTGATCATCTGAAGTTACCCACTGGAATGGTAAACAATAGAAGGTTTTTTTTTCGTTTAAACAGAAATTAAATTTTAAACTCATCCAAAGAACAGTTGTCCAGTCACAGACACAACAGAAAAATAAATAAATAAATGAACTAACTTCAAAAGAGTAAAAAAAATACATCAAGTAACACAGGCTGTGAAAAAGAGCATTCAGCACATATTCCAAAATTTAGATCATCTTGACAGATTTCATTGAATAATTTTCACAATTATCAGGAATGATATGGTCGATGTCCGACACATGGCGTTTCTAGATACCTTCAGTAAGTTAAGGCTGAACAGACACATGAGTAATCTCAGAGCAAGTGGAGTTAGAGGACCTGCAGCAGAATGACTAGAAGCTGGTCACAAAGACACAACACAGGCAGTGGGAGTTAAAGGGATTTTCTCTGATTGCTGGAAGTTGGGAAGTGGTTTTCCACAAGGATCAGCGCTGGGATCACTGTCCTTCACCATTTACATCAACAATATGGAATCCGTAAGCAAAATTATAGTTCCAAAATTTACAAACCAATCCAAACTGAGAATGAGCAGAGTGGAAGAATACACCTAAATACAATAACACGTTAATAATCAATTATAAACTTTGCAAATTGGGTATTGGAATTGGAAATCAATTTCACCACAGCTCAGTGTCAGGTTCTTCATTCTGATCGGAACAATATGTTTCCCAATCACTCTGTCGAATTCAAGTATCTGAATGTTTTCGAGGAGTTCAGGGCTTCAGCTGATCAGATTCAAAAATCGCTTTCAGAAGCGACACAGATTAGACAGAACCACAACAACCCAGAAAAAAACCATTGGAGTTCATTTATAGATTAATGGAAATGTGAACAATTCACAAAATGTTTGACAATCACTGAATACTGCACGATTTGTAATTGGTTTGTTTAAATATCAGGAACTCACTGAAACCTCTTTCTTTTCAATACATAACCGAGTTACCAAGGAATTTCACATCACACACTGACCGCCAAAGATCATTCAAGCAAAGCCAAACTCAACATATTCCAAAGATAAAAGACTGAGGCAGCTCCACAGAATGGACATCTCACTCACCAAATTAAAATAGTATATATTTAAAACTGAAACAACTTATTTCATTGCAATTCTTTTCCTAAACACAATACAATTCTACATGGACAGATAGTACCAGATATTAATGGAGACTTCGATCAGATATTCCACTCAGGTGAAAGAACCACAATCGGTACAATTTTACACTGACAAATATACCCAGCAATACTTGTTCACTGGTGTCAGGTATTCCACTCTGGTTAGTGATCCACACTCAAATTTCCATTATATTCTTACTCCCACTGAACATTATTTCAGAGAGATCACCTTCACTGAGGTCCAATCTTACAATAGATAAGATTGAGTAGTTCACTCCTCAATACATTAACTTCATTGAGTAGTGAGCCCGTGAATAACATACAGAAGCTCATTGTCAGTTGATGAAAATGATTAAAAACACAGAGATATTGCCAGACGTTTGAGTTAAATGAATTGCAACTCGCACGTAGCTGCTGTATAACAGTGACAATGAGATCAGCATGGAGCATTTTCAAGTCAGAGTTTAAAATCAGAGAGCCATTCACACACAGATTTACACAACCTCAATGGTAAGAGTCACTTACCAGGAACACCAATAATGGCAATGATTGCGTAGAACGTTTTTTCAGGCAGTTCAGTGTGCATCTTCAGCGTGAAGTAATGTGTCCCTTCGAGCTGCTGGCAGTCCCTCTGACTTTAACATCTGAGGTTATATATTCCCAAAGCCTTTAATTTATTCACTGCAAAGTCACCTGAGGGACGTTGTTGCAGCAACCTGGTTTGAATTTTTTTTTAATATATGAACAAACAGATTACGACATTGAGTTCAGTGATGGAAAATATTTATTTTTAGTATTGACTTCTTTCCAGACACTGGATTCCGTTGATCACATTTATCAACTAATAACAAGTGGAAAGATGCTGTCCACTCAAACACCATCAGCCCCACCTCTAGATCTCAGATAGTTTCAGTGATATCTGTTACTGGACTGTGACATTTCAGTAATTGAGTTTCAATTGTTACCGTGTTTCTCTGTGTGATCTTTAACTGTGGACATTCTGTGATGTGATTTAAGTGGGCTAGAGTTTAGCATGAATTGCAAAATTCTGTTGATCAATAATTTGCAACTATTTAGTCTGCAAAGAAATTTGTTTTTTTATCCCGAAATCTACTGCAGCTTCTCAAACTGAGAAAATATTCAGAAACAATGGGACATCTCAGAAAATTCAGGCCCTGCAGCAGATACAATCACATCACCTCTTAGAGCAGTAAAATAACCGATTTAACTGTGACCAGCAATGCACAGGCTCCAAATGACACTGGACCCACATCTGATACAGTGTTCAGAAACGTGCCCAGATGTGGAAGGAGAGAGATGTGCACGAGAGAGAGGGACGGCTTGTGGGATGGGCTGAATCTAGAAAGGGTGCGAGGCTGGGAAAATAAATGGATAAGAGTGAGAGAGGAAGACTCTGAGTGAGTGAAAGTGCAAAAGAGGAAGACAGAAGGATAGATGGGGCGGGAGTGAGGGCGTGATGATGGGGGAAGCAGTTATTGTGAGAGGAATGGTGTTTATAACAGTAACTTAACTTAGAGAGAAGTCAGCTCCGCTGGCTATGAGGAGAGGTTGAATAAATCAGGATTGTTTTCACTGGAAAGACGAAGGCTGAGGGGAGACCTGATCGTGGTCTACAAAATTGTGGGAGGCCCAGACAGGGTGGATAGTCAGAGGGTTTTCTCCGAGGGTGGAAGGCTCAGTTACAAGGAGGCACAGGTTCAAGATGGCAGGATGAAATATTAAGGGAGATGTGCGGGGAATGTTTTCCACACAGAGAGTGTCGGTGCCTGGAATGCACTGCCAGGGGAGGTGGTGGAATCAGGCACATTAGCAACATTTAAGAGGCATCTGGATTGATGCATTAATAGGAGGTCAGAGGGATACTGACCGAGTAAGCGCAGAAGGTTTTATTTTAAAATAGGGCATCATGATCAGCACAGGTTTGGAGGGCCATAGAATCATAGAAACCCTACAGCACAGGAAGAGGCCATTCGACCCATTGAGTCTGCACCGACCACAATCCCACCCAGGCCCTAACCCCATATCCACCCACTAATCCCTCTAACCTATGCATTTCAGGACACTAAGGGCAACTTTAGCATGGCCAATCAACCTAACCCGCACCTTTTTCGACTGTGGGAGGAAAGCGGAGCACCCGGAGGAAACCCACGCAGACACGAGGAGAATGTGCAAACTCCACACAGACAGTGACCCAAGCCGGGAATCGAACCCAGGTCCCTGGAGCTGTGAAGCAGCAGTGCTAACCACTGTGCTACCGTGCCGCCCTAGGTCAAAGGGCCTATTGCTGTGCTGTCCATTTCTTTGCCTTTGTTCTTTGAGCATGTGCATCAGGAAAAATGCAACTGGAGTAAAAGAGAATTAGAGAAATGTGCTCCTGCTACAGGCTGACAAGAAGACACTAAAGCGGGAGAATCCATCAAATAAAGTCATGCAATGTTGTTCTGAGGAATCCAAAGATCTCCTACGTGACTGTTTAGAGTCAGTGGACTGGTCAGTATTTAAAAACTCTGCGACCAGCCTGAACGAGTACGTCACTACAGTAACTGACTTCATTAGGAAGTGTGGAGAAGACTGTGTGCCCAAGAATATATTGCGTGTGTTTCCCAACGAGAAACCACGGATGAACAGGGATATCCACTGTTTTCTGAGGTCTCGGTCTGAGGCGTTCAACTCTGACCGATATAAGAAACCAGATATGATCTACACAGATCCATCAAATATGTCAAAAAGCCAGTTCCGGACCAAGCTATTGCCCATGCTAGCCACACAGGCCCCCACAGACTATCCCAAAGTCTGCAAGACACAGTCGGCTACAAGATGAAGGTATGTAAAATCGCTGACTCCAACGGACCCCTCTCTAATAAGCTCAATGCGTTCTATGCCCGTGTTAAGCATGAGGTCAGCGGCAGCATGTCCTCCACCCTGGAAGCCTCGGATGAAGCTGTGTCTGAGGTCACCATTGCAGATGTCAGAACAGCCGACTCGAAACTCAACCCATGGACAGCGACTGGCCCGGATGGGGTACCCGGACACGCACTCATACCCTGTGCGGATCAGCTGGTGGGGGTTTTGCAATAAAACTCTCTTTACAACAATCTGAGTTCCCTATCTGCTTCAAGAAGACGATCATTATCCCAGTAGCAAAGATAAAACAAGCCGCGTGCCTTAATGACGATCGTCCGGTGGCTCTGACATCCATCCAAGTAGCAAGGGTCGAGAGATTCAGGTTTTTAAGTGTCCAGGTCACTAACAACCTGTACTGGTCCCCCATTGCTGACACTATGGTTAAGAAAGCCCACCAACATCTCTACTTTCTCAGAAGACTAAGGAAATTTGGTATGTCTGCTACGACTCTCACCAACTTTTACAGATGCACCAGGAAGCATTCTTTCTGGTTGTATCACAGCTTGGTATGGGCTCCTGCTCTGCCCAAGACCGCAAGGAATTACAAAAGGTCGTGAATATAGCCCAATCATCACGCAAACCAGCCTCTCATCCACTGACTCTGTCCACACGTCTTGCTGCCTCGGCAAAGCAGCCAGAATAATCAAGGACCCAATGCACCACGGACATTCTCTCTTCCACTTTTTTCCATCCGGATAAAGATACAAAGGTCTGAGGTCAGGTACCAACCGACTCAAGAACAGCTTCTTCCGTGCTGCCGTCAGACTTTTGAATGGATCTACCTCGCATTAAGTTGCTCTTTCTGTGCACGCGAGCTATGGCTGTAACACTACATTCTGCAGTCTTTCATTTCCTTCTCTATGAACCCTTCTCTTGAAGAGTATAGGGGGGTGTAGGAGTAGAGTTAAGAGAGAAATCAGGAGGGCACAAAGGGGACACGAGATTATTTTGGCAGATAAGGCGAAGGAGAATCCAAAGAGCTTCTACAAATACATAAAGGGCAAAAGAGTAACAAGGGAGAGAGTAGGGCTTCTTAAGGTTCAACAAGGTCATCTATGTGCGGATCCACAAGGGATTGGTGAGATCCTAAATGAATATTTCTCATGCATATGTACTGTTGAGAAAAGCATGGATGTTAGGGAACTTGGGGGAATAAATAGTGATACCTTGAGGAGTGTACATATTACAGAGAAAGAGGTGCTGGAAGTCTTAAAGCGCATCAAGGTAGATAAATCCCCAGCCTGATGAAGTGTATCCCAGGACATTGTGGGAGGCTGGGGAGGAAATTGCGGGTCCAATAGCCGAGATATTTGAATCATCGATAGTCACGGGGGAGGTGCCTGAAGATTGGAGAGTGGCAAATGTTGTGCCTTTGTTTAAAGAGGGCTGCATGGAAAACCCTGGGAACTACAGACCAGTTAGTCTCACGTCTGTGGTGGGTAAGGTGTTGGAAAGTATTTTGAGAGACAGGATCTACAGGCATTTAGAGATGCAAGGACTGATTCGGGACAGTCAGCATGGCTTTGTGAGTGGAAAATCATGTCTCACAAATTTGATTGAGTTTTTTGAAGGGGTAACCAAGAACGTAGATGAGGGCAGTGCAGTTGATGTTGTCTGCATGGATTTTAGCAAGGCCTTTGACAAGGGACCGCTTGGGAGGTTGTTGCATAAGATTAATTCTCACGGGATCCAGGGTGAGGTATCGAAATGAATACAAAATTGGCTTCTTGCCAGAAGCCAGAGGGTAGTTTTTCAAACTGGAGGCCTGTGACAAGCGGTGTGCCTCAGGGATTGGTGCTGGGTCCACTGTTATTTGTCATTTATATTAATGATTTGGATGACAATATCGGAGGCACGGTTAGTAAGTTTGCAGATGATACCAAGATTGGTGTCATAGTGGACAGTGAAGAATGGTCTCTCCGATTGCAATGGGATCTTGACCAATTGGGCCAATGAGCTGATAAGAACATAAGAACATAAGAAATAGGAGCAGGAGTAGGCCATCTAGCCCCTCGAGCCTGCCCCGCCATTCAATAAGATCATGGCTGATCTGACGTGGATCAGTACCACTTACCCGCCTGATCCCCATAACCCTTAATTCCCTTACCGATCAGGAATCCATCCATCCGCGCTTTAAGCATATTCAGCGAGGTAGCCTCCACCACCTCAGTGGGCAGAGAATTCCAGAGATTCACCACCCTCTGGGAGAAGACGTTCCTCCTCAACTCCGTCTTAAACCGACCCCCCTTTATTTTGAGGCTGTGTCCTCTAGTTTTAACTTCCTTACTAAGTGGAAAGAATCTCTCCGCCTCCACCCTATCCAGCCCCCGCACTATCTTATAAGTTTCCATAAGATCCCCCCTCATCCTTCTAAACTCCAACGAGTACAAACCCAATCTCCTCAGCCTCTCCTCATAATCCAAACCCCTCATCTCCGGTATCAACCTGGTGAACCTTCTCTGCACTCCCTCCAATGCCAATATATCCTTCCTCATCTCAGGGGACCAATACTGCACACAGTATTCCAGCTGCGGCCTCACCAATGCCCTGTACAGGTGCATCAAGACATCCCTGATTTTATATTCTACCCCCCTCGCAATATCGGCCAACATCCCATTTGCCTTCTTGATCACCTGTTGTACCTGCAGACTGGACTTTTGCGGGTCATGCACAAGGACCCCCAGGTCCCTTTGCACGGTAGCATGTTTTAATTTGTTTCCATTGAGATAGTAATCCCATTTGTTATTATTTCCTCCAAAGTGTATAACCTCGCATTTATCAACGTTATACTCCATTTGCCATATCCTTGCCCACTCACTCAGCCTGTCCAAATCTCTCTGCAGATCTTCTCCGTCCTCCACACGATTCACTTTTCCACTTATCTTTGTGTCGTCTGCAAACTTCGTTCCCCTGCACTCCGTCCCCTCCTCCAGATCATCTATATAAATGGTAAACAGTTGCGGCCCGAGTACCGATCCCTGCGGCACGCCACTAGTTACCTTCCTCCAACCGGAAAAACACCCATTTATTCCGACTCTTTGCTTCCTGTCGGATAGCCAGTCCCCAATCCACTTTAACACACTACCCCCAACTCCGTGTGCCCGAATCTTCTTCAGCAGCCTTTTATGGGGCACCTTATCAAACGCCTTTTGGAAATCCAGAAACACTGCATCCACCGGTTCTCCTCCATCAACCGCCCTAGTCACATCTTCATAAAAATCCAACATGTTCGTCAAGCACGACTTTCCCCTCATGAATCCATGCTGCGTCTGATTGATCGAACCATTTCTATCCAGATGCCCTGCTATCTCCTCTTTACTAATGGATTCCAGCATTTTCCCTACTACAGACGTTAAGCTGACCGGCCTATAGTTACCCGCCTTTTGTCTCCTTCCTTTTTTAAACAGCGGCGTAACATTAGCCGTTTTCCAATCAACCGGCACTACCCCAGAATGCAACGAGTTTTGATAAATAATCACTAACGCATCCACTATTACCTCTGACATTTCTTTCAATACCCTGGGATGCATTCCATCCGGACCCGGGGACTTGTCCACCTTCAGTCCCATTAGTCTACCCAGCACTGCCTCTCTGGTCACATTAATTGTATTAAGTATTTCTCCTGCTGCCAACCCTCTATCGTTAATATTTGGCAAACTATTTGTGTCCTCCACCGTGAAGACCGACACAAAAAACTTATTTAAAGACTCAGCCATATCCTCATTTCCCACTATTAACTCCCCCCTCTCGTCCTCCAAGGGTCCAACATTCACTCTAGCCACTCTATTCCTTTTTATATATTTATAAAAACTTTTACTATCATTTTTTATATTAATTGCTAGCCTAGCTTCATAGTCTATCCTTCCTTTCTTTATCGCTTTCTTAGTCTCTCTTTGTTGTTTCTTAAATTTTTCCCAATCACTTGTTTCTCCACTATTTTTGGCCACTCTGTACGCAGCTGTTTTTATTTTAATACTCTCCTTTATTTCCTTCGTTATCCACGGCTGGTTCTCCCTTTTCTTACAATCCTTGTTTTTTGCTGGAATATATTTTTGCTGAGAACTGAAAAGGATCTCCTTAAAAATCCTCCACTTGGAATAAGAACATTTGGAATATTGTGTGAAGTTCTGGTCACCTCACTATAAGAAGGATGTGGAAGCGCTGGAAAGAGTGCAGAGGAGATTTACCAGGATGCTGCCTGGTTTGGAGGGTAGGTCTTATGAGGAAAGGTTGAGGCAGCTAGGGCTGTTCTCTCTGGGGCGGAGGAGGCTGAGGGGAGACTTAATAGAGGTTTATAAAATGATGAAGGGGATAGATAGAGTGAACGTTCAAAGACTATTTCCTCGGGTGGATGGAGCTATTACAAGGGGGCATAACTATAGGGTTCGTGGTGGGAGATATAGGAAGGATATCAGAGGTAGGTTCTTTACTCAGAGAATGGTTGGGGTGTGGAATGGACTGCCTGCAGTGATTGTGGAGTCAGACACTTTAGGAACATTTAAGCGGTTATTGGATAGGCACATGGAGCACACCAGGATGATAGGGAGTGGGATAGCTTGATCTTGGTTTCAGATAAAGCTCGGCACAACATTGTGGGCTGAAGGGCCTGTTCTGTGCTGTACTGTTCTATGTTCAATAATAAATCAAATCCAATCAATTCAAAATCATTATGATGCACTTCGAAAGGTTATTCATGGCACAAGTCACTTCTAGGCTCCCAGATTGCCTGGATCCACTACATTTTGTCTACCATCCCAATCGGTCCACAACAGACGCCATCTCCCTGGCCCTGCACTCAACCCTGGAACACCTAGATAACAAACACACCTGTGTTAGATGGCTATTCATTGACTCGAGCTCAGCCTTCAAAGAACAAAGAAAATTACAGCACAGGAACAGGCCCTTCGGCCCTCCAAGCCTGCGCCGACCATGATGCCTGCCGAAACTAAACCCGTATGCACTTACGGAGTCCATATCCTTCCATTCCCATCCTATTCATGTACTTGTCCAGTTGCCCCCTTAAATGCCACTATCATACCTGCTCCCACCACCTCCCTGGGCAGCCCCTTACAGACATTCACCCTCTGTGTAAAAAACTTGCCTCGCACATCTCCTCTAAACTTTCTCCACACACCTTAAACCTATGTCCCCCAATACTTACTTGAACACCATTATTCCTCCGAAACTCATCTCCAAACTCTGTGGCCTGGGTCTCGACACCTCCCTCTGTGACTGGGTCCTGAACTTCCGAACCAAAGACCATCAGTGAGGATAGGCAACGACACCTCCTCCACAATCATCCTCAACACCCATGACCCACCAGCATGTTTCATCAGCCCCCTACTCTACTCCTTATACATCTATTTCTGTGTGGCCAAATTCCTCTCCAATTCCATTTTCAAGTTTGCTGACGACACCACCGTAGTGGGTCGGATCTCAAACAATGACGAGACAGAGTACAGGAATGAGATTGAGAATCTGGTGAACTGGTGCGGTAACAATAATCTCTCCCTCAATGTCAACAAAACGAAGGAGATAGTCATCGACTTCAGGAAGCATGGTGGAGAATCTGTCCCTGTCTACATCAATGGTGATGAAGTAGAAGTGGTTAACAGCTTCTAGGTTTTAGACGTCGACTTCACCAACAACCTGACCTGGTCCCCCCCATGCCGACACTATAGTTAAGAAAGCCCACCAATGCCTCTACTTTCTCACAACTTTGGCATGTCAGCCATGGCGCTCACCAGCCTTTACAGATGTGCCATAGAAATAATTATTTCTGGTTGTATCACAGCTTGGTATAGCTCCTGCTCTGCCCAACGCTCCAAGAAACTACAAACGTGCTTGGATGTAGCCCAATCCATCACGCAAACCAGCCTCCCATCCATTGACTCTGTCTACACTTCCTGCTGCCTCTGAAAAACAGCCAGCATTATTAAGGACCACATGAACACCGGACATTCTCTTTTCCACCTTCTTCCGTCAGCCCCCTACTCTACTCCTTATACATCTATTTCTGTGTGGCCAAATTCCTCTCCAATTCCATTTTCAAGTCTGAGGTCACGTACCAACCGACTCAAGAACAGCTTCTTCTCTGCTGCTGTCAGACGTTTGAATGGACCTACCTCGCACTATGTGTATTTTTTTACACCCAAGCTATGACTGTAACTCAGCATTCTTCACCCTCTCCTTTTTTTCTCGATGTACAGTATGCTTTGTCTGTATAGCAGGCAGGAAACAATACATTTCACTGCACACTAATACATGTGGCAGTAATAAATCAAATTAAATCAAATGGAATCAAAGTGGTCTGAGAGTGTGATGTTTACAGAGAGGGGAATAGTCCGAGGAACACAGATTCAGGTGAGTAAGTGAGATGTGTAATTTGAATGAGAGAGAGAGGGGGAGATGTCTGGGCTGAGAGAGTGAGAGACACTGATCTAGAGATTCATTGAGGGAGAGACTTTGATGGGGTGAGAGAGAGAGACACAGGAGCGGTCAGATAGAGAAATGGGCTGAGAAGTGGAGAAAGCAGGAGCCATGATGTGAAAGGAGCCGAGAGAAGCTGAGGTGAGGGGGAGAGAGAGGGAGTGAGTTGAGGTGAGAGTTTGTGAAAGAGGAATGTGAGGGAGGAGTGAGTGTAGCAGAGGGGTATGTGTTAGTGTTTGTGCGAGATAGAATATGATTGATACAGTAAAGTGCATGTGAATCCCGGAATATGTGAGTCTGTGGGTGAGTGTGTGTGAGCGTGTCTGTGTGTGCGTGTGTGAGTTTGTTTGAGAGAGTATGTGTCTGTGGGTGAGTGTGTGTGAGCGTGTGTGTGTGTGAGTTTGTTTGAGAGAGTGTGTGTTTGTGGGTGAGTGTGTGTGAGCGTGTCTGTGTGTGTGTGTGAGTTTGTTTGAGAGAGTGTGTGTTTGTGGGTGAGTGTGAGTGAGCGTGTGTGAATGTGTGCATATATGTATGTTTGTGAGATTGTGAGTGTGTGTGTGTGTATGACAGAGAGTTTGTGTGAGTGTGTAAGATAGTGTGTGAGTGTGTGTGTATGAGTGTGTGTGTATTTGTGTATGACAGAGAGTTTGTGTGTGTGTAAGATAGTGTGAGTGTGTGTGTGTGTGAATGTGTGAGTGTGTGTCTGTGTGTGTGTGTTTATTTGTGTATTTCCTCATCTGAGCAGATCCGACCAAAGAACACACCCGTCAACTCAACACTCTGATCAAGACCTTTGATCCGGACCTTCAGAGCACCCTCCGAGCTCTCATCCCACGTACTCCCAGCGTTGGAGATCTCTACGGCCCCCTGAAGATACACAAGACAAACACACCCGGCCGTCCCATCGTATCAGGCAATGGGACCCTGTGCGAGAACCTCTCCGGCTATGTCGAGGGCATCCTGAAACCCATTGTACAAAGAACCCCCAGCTTTTGTCGCGACTCTACGGACTTCCTACAGAAACTCAACGCACATGGAGCAGTTGAACCAGGAGCACTCCTCGTCACAATGGATGTCTCAGCACTCTACACCAGCATCCCCCACGATGATGGCATTGCTGCAACAGCCTCAGTACTCAATGCCGTCAACTGCCAGTTTCCAGATGCAATTTTACAACTCATCCGCTTCATCCCGGACCACAATGTCTTCACCTTCAACAACCAGTTCTTCATCCAGACACACGGAACAGCCATAGGGACCAAATTCGCACCTCAATATTCCAACATTTTCATGCACTGGTTCGAACAAGACTTCTTCACACACAGGACATTCAACCGATGCTATACACTAGATACATCGATGATATTTTCTTCCTTTGGAATCATGGTGAACAATCACTGAAACAACTATATGATGACATCAACAAGTTCCATCCCACCATCAGACTCACCATGGACTACTCTCCGGAATTGGTTACATTCTTGGACACACGCATCTCCATTAAGGACGGTCACCTCAGCACCTCACTCTACCGCAAGCCCACGGATAACCTCACGATGCTCCACTTCTCCAGGTTCCACCCTAAACACGTTAAAGAAGCCATCCCCTATGGACAAGCCCTCCGAATACACAGAATCTGCTCGGATGAGGAGGATCGCAACAGACACCTCCAGACGCTGAAAGATGCCCTCATAAGAACAGGATATGGCGCTCGACTCATCGATCGACAGTTTCGACGCGCCACAGCAAAAATCCGCACCGACCTACACGGAAGACAAACACAGGACACGGTGGACAGAGTACCCTTCGTCGTCCAGGACTTCCCCGGAGTGGAGAAGCTACGGCATCTCCTCCAGAGCCTTCAACATGTCATTGATGAAGACGAACATCTCGCCAAGGCCATCCCCACACCCCCACTTCTTGCCTTCAAATAACCGCACAACCTCAAACAGACCATTGTCCGCAGCAAACTACCCAGCCTTCAGGAGAACAGTGACCACGACACCACACAACCCTGCCACAGCAACCTCTGCAAGACGTGCCGGATCATCGACACGGATGCCATCCTCTCAGGTGAGAACACCATCTACCAGGTACACGGTACCTACTCTTGCAACTCGGCCAACGTTGTCTAACTGATACGCTGCAGGAAAGGATGTCCCGAGGCATGGTACATTGGGGAAACCATGCAGACACTACGACAACGGATGAATGAACACCGCTGAACAATCGCAGTATCGAGTATAAAAGTTGGAGTGTTATGGTAAGGTTATATAAGGCATTGGTGAGGCCGAATTTGGAGTATTGTGTACAGTTGTGGTCACCGAGTTACAGGAAGGATGTAAATAAGATTGAAAGAGTGCAGAGAAGGTTCACAAGGATGTTGCCGGGACTTGAGAAGCTGAGTTACAGAGAGAGATTGAATAGGTTGTGACTTTATTCCCTGGAGCGTAGAAGATTGAGGGGAGATTTGATAGAGGTGTACAAGATTTTGATGGGTATAGATTGAGTGAATGCAAGCAGGCTTTTTCCGCTGAGGCTAGGGGAGAAAAAAACCAGAGGGCATGGGTTAAGGGTGAAAGGAGAAAAGTTTAAAGGGAATATTAGGGGGGGCTTCTTCACGCAGAGAGTGGTGGGAGTGTGGAATGAGCTGCCGGATAAAGTGGTAAATGCGGGGTCACTTTTAACATTTAAGAAAAACTTGGACGGGTTCCTGGACGAGAGGGGTGTGGAGGGATATGGTCCAAGTGCAGGTCAGTGGGACTAGGCATAAAATGGTTCGGCACAGACAAGAAGGGCCAAAAGGCCTGTTTCTGAGCTGTAATTTTCTATGGTTCTCTGGTTCTAATCACCAGGCAAGACTGTTCTCTTCCTGTGGGGGAGCACTTCAGCGGTCACGGGCATTCGGCCTCTGACCTTCAGGTAAGCGTTCTCCAAGGCGACCTTTACGACACACGATGGCGCAGAGTCGCTGAGCAGAAACTGATAGCCAAGTTCCGCACACATGAGGACGGCCTAAATCCGGATGTTGGCTTTATGTCACACTATCAGTCACACCCACAGCCTACCTCCTGGACCTGCTGGCTGTCCTGTCTGGAGACAATACACATCTCTTTAACCTGTGCTTAATGCTCCCTTCTCCACTCACATTGTCTGTATCTTTAAGACCTGGTTGGCTGCAGAGATTTGCATTCTAATCAGTATTCTGTAACTTGATTTTGTGTCTCTGTGCCCTGTTTGAGACCACATTTCCACTCCATCTGACGAAGGAGCAGCGCTCCGAAAGCTAATGGTATTTGCTACCAAATAAACCTGTTGGACTTTAACCTGGTGTTGTTAAAACTGTTATGGAGTGAAAGTAACAGGGTAGTTGTTATGGGGGACTTTAACTTTACAAATATTGACTGGAAAAGCTATAGTTCGAGTACTTTAGAGGGGTCAGTTTTTGTCCAATGTGTGCAGGAGGGTTTCCTGACACAGTATGTAGATGGGCTAACAAGAGGCGAGGGCACCATTGGATTTGGTACTGGGTAATGAACCAGACCAGGTGTTAGATTTGGAGGTAGGTGAACACTTTCGTGACAGTGACCACAATTCGGTTACGTTTACTTCAGCGATGGAAAGGGATAGGTATATACCGAAGAGCAAGTGTTATAGCTGGGGGAAAGGAAACTATGATGCGATTCGGAGAGATTTAGGATGCATAGGTTGGGGAAGGAAACTGCAGGGGATGGGCACAATTGAAATTTGGAGCTTGTTCATGGAACAGCCACTGGGTTTCCTTGATAATTATGTACCTGTCAGGCAGGGAGGAAGTGGTCGAGCGAGGGAACCATGGTTTACTAAAGAAGTTGAATCTCTTTTGAAGAGTAAGAAGGAGACTTATGTAAAGATGAGACATGAAGGCTCAGTTAGGGCGCTTGAGACTTACAAGTTAGCCAGGAAGAACCTAAAGGGAGAGTTAAGAAGAGCCAGGAGGGGACATGAGAAGTCTTTGGCAGGTCGGATCAAGGAAACCCCTAAAGCTTTCTATAGGTATGTCAGGAATGAAAGAATGACTCGGGTAAGTTTAGGGCCAGTCACGGACAGTAGTGGGAAGTTATGCGGGGAGTCTGAAGAGATAGCAGAGGCGCTGAATGAATATTTTTCATCAGTATATTCACGTAGGAAAAAGACAATGTTGTCGAGGAGAATACTGAGATACAGGCTATTGGACGAGACGGGATTGAGGCTAATAAGGAGGAGGTGTTAGCAATTCTGGAAAGGGTGAAAATAGATAAGTCCCCTGGGCCGGATGGGATTTATCCCAGGATTCTCTGGGAGGCTAGAGAAGCGATTGCAGAGCCTTTGGCTTTGATCTTTAGAACATAGAACATAGAACAGTACATCACAGAACAGCCCCTTCGGCCCACGATGTTGTGCCGAGCTTTATCTGAAACCAAGATCAAGCTATCCCACTCCCTATCATCCCAGTGTTCTCCATGTGCCTATCCAATAACCACTTAAATTTTCATGAAGTGTCTGACTCCACTATCACTGCAGGCAGTCCATTCCACACCCAACCACTCTCTGAGTAAAGAACCTACCTTGGACATCCTTCCTATATCGCCCACCATGAACCCTATAGTTATGCCCCCTTGTAATAGATCCATCCACCCGAGGAAATAGTCTTTGAACGTTCACTCTATCTATTCCCTTTATCATTTTATAATCTTCTATTAAGTCTCCCCTCAGCCTCCTCCACTCCAGAGAGAACAGCCCTAGCTCCCTCAACCTTTCCTCATAAGACCTACCCTCCAAACCAGGCAGCATCCTGGTAAATCTCCTATGCACTCTTTCCAGCGCTTCCACGTCCTTCTTATAGTGAGGTGACCAGAACTGCAAACAATATTCCAAATGTGGTCTCACCAAGGTCCTGTACAGTTGCAGCATAACCCCATGGCTCTTAAACTCCAACCCCCTGTTAATAAAAGCTAAGATGTGGAGATAAATGCTAACACACTATAGGCCTTCTTCACAGCTCCATCCAATTGAGTGGCAACCTTCAGAGGTCTGTGGATATGGACACCAAGATCTCTCTGTTCCTCCACAGCCTTCAGAACCCTACTTTTGACCCTGTAATCCACATTTAAATTTGTCCTCCCAAAATGAATCACCTCACATTTATCAGGGTTAAACTCCATCTGCCATTTTTCAGCCCAGCTTTGCATCCTATCTATGTCTCTTTATGTCATCATTGTCGACAGGAATAGTGCCAGAAGACTGGAGGATAGCAAATGTTGTCCCCTTGTTCAAGAAGGGGAGTAGAGACAACCCTGGTAATTATAGACCAGTAAGCCTTACTTCTGTTGTTGGCAAAGTTTTGGAACGGATTATAAGAGACAGGATTTAAATCATCGAGAAAGGAATAATTTGATTAGAGATAGTTAACACGGTTTTGTGAAGGGTAGGTCGTGCCTCACAAACCTTATTGAGTTCTTTGAGAAGGTGACCAAAGATTTGGATGAGGGTAAAGCGTTTGATGTGGTGGATATGGATGTCAGTAAAGCGTTTGATAAGGTTCCCCACGGTAAGCTATTGCAGAAGATACAGAGGCATGGGATTGAGTGTGCTTTAGCGGTTTGGATCAGGAATTGGCAACCTGTAAGAAGACAGAGGATGGTGGTTGAGGGAAATGTTCAACCTGGAGTTCAGTCACTAGTGGTGTACCGCAAGGATCTGTTTTGGGGCCACTGCTGTTTGTCATTTTTATAAATGACCTGGATGAGGGCGTAGAAGGATGGTTTAGTAAATTTGCGGATGACCCTAAAGTCGGTGGAGTTGTGGACAGTGCGGAAGGTTGTTGCAGGTTACAGAGGGACATAGATAAGCTGCAGTGCTGGGCTGAGAGGTGGCAAATGGAGTTCAATGCGGAAAAGTGTGAGGTGATTCACTTTGGAAGGAGTAACAGGATTACAGAGTACTGGGCTAATGGTAAGATACTTGGTAGTGTGTAAGAACAGAGGGATCGCGATGTCCACGTGCATAGATCCCTGAAAGTTGGCACCCAGGGTGATAGGGTTGTTAAGACGGCGTACGGAGTGTTAGCTTTTATTGGTAGAGGGATTGAGTTTCGGAGCCAGGAGGTCATGTTGCAGCTGTACAAAACTCTGGTGAGGCCGCACTTGGAGTATTGCGTACAGTTCTGGTCGCTGCATTATAGGAAGGATGTGGAACCATTGGAAAAAGTGCAGCAGAGATTTACCAGGATGTTGCCTGTTATGGTGGGAAGATCTTATGAGGAAAGGCTGAGGACTTGAGGTTGTTTTCGTTAGAGAGAAGAAGGTTAAGAGGTGACTTAATAGAGGCATACAAGATGATCAGAGGATTAGATAGGGTGGATAGTGAGAGCCTTTTTCCTCGGATGGTGATAGCTAGCACGAGGGGACATAGCTTTAAATTGAGGGGTGAGAGATATGGGACAGATGTTAGAGGTAGGTGTGGAGTGAAGGATGGAGGGACGGGGTGAAGGAGGGACAGACGGGGTGAGGGAGGGAGAGACAGTGAGATGTGTAGTGAAGGATGGAGGGACGGGTGAGGGAGGGACAGATGGGGTGAGGGAGGGAGAGATAGTGAGATGTGGAGTGAAGGATGGAGGGACGGGGTGAGGGAGGGAGAGACAGTGAGATGTGGAGTGAAGGATGGAGGGACGGGGTGAGGGAGGGACAGACGGGGTGAGGGAGGGAGAGATAGTGAGGTCTGGAGTGAGGGATGGAGGGACAGGGTGAGGGAGGGAGTTTGGTGATGACTGAGTATGAAGAGTTGTGAGGAATGGAGAAACTCAGCGAGGGAGTGAGAATTTGGGCGTGGGACTGACAGATGCGCCGACTTTATGGAACACGGGGGATGGCAGGGGGAGGTTAACAGAACGCAACTGGGGAAAATATGCTGGTCAGTTTTAATTGAATTGAAAGTAATTCCGTGTTAAGATATTTGAGGATAGTTTGGAAGGCAGACAGAATCAATATACAATGCCCAGTGAGATCAGGAACACATTCCCATTCTCTCTCCACTCCCTGTGTTGCAGGGACTTGCTGCAAGTATTTTAGGGGCTTGTGTGGGGCTCAGGTTTTATTGAAATGTTTTTCTTTTGAAACATGACCGACAGGGGAAAGAAGAGTGTGTGAGGGAGAGATTTTGAGAGAGTGGGTGAGAGATTGAGAGAGTGGGTGAGATTGTTGTTCCATTTCACCAGACTGACTATATCCTCCTGACAGCGGCTAATCTCTTCATTTTCTACCTTCCATGCGGCCGTCATCAGGAAACACTCAGTCAGTTTGGGTCATTGATGTTGCGGTGTTTATAATAGTTAATCAGATAACTGTCATCAAACAGGCACAATGTTTTTTCTGGGTCTGACAGTGTGGACTGGACAGAGAATGGGGATTTGAACATGTCCGTGTGTTAGCTCCTAAAATTAGGAATTGACACTTGGTCTGTTGTTGTAGGGGGAATGTCCCCAAAATAAGGGGAAGCAGATTTAGGACTAAGCTGAGGAGGAACTTCCTTCACACAAAGGGTTGTGAATCTGTGGAATTCGCTGCCCAGTGAAGCAGTTGAGGCTACCTCATTGAATGTTTTTAAGGCAAGGATAGAAAGATTTTTGAACAGTAAAGGAATTAAGGGTTTTGGTGAGCGGGTGGGTAAGTGGAGCTGAGTCCAGAAAAAGATCAGCCATGATCTTATTGAATGGCGGAGCAGGCTCGAGGGGCCAGATGGCCGACTCCTGCTCCTAGTTCTTATGTTCTTATGTTTTTATGTTTACTCCGGGCATCAATTTTATTCATAACACTGGGCATCTTATTACAGAGACCGGCTGTTCACTGAGGGGCGCTTGAAATTAGTGAGCATGTAAATAATCATGGGAGAGTTAAGCGTGCGTGTGCGTGTGTCTGTGTGTGTGTATGTGTGTGTGTGTGTGTGTGTGTATGTGTGTGTGAGTGCGTGTGTGTGAGTGCGTGTGTGCGAGTGCGTGTGTGCGAGTGCGTGTGTGCGAGTGCATGTGTGCGAGTGCGTGTGTGCGAGTGCGTGTGTGTGTGTGTATGTCTTTGTGTGTATGTGAGTGTGTGTATGTGTGCGTGTGTGTGTGCGTGTGTGTGAGTTTGTGTGTGTGTGTGTATGTGTGAGTGCGTGTGTGTGTGAGTGTGTGCGTGTGAGTGTGTGTGTGTATGTCTCTGTGTGTCTGTGTGTGAGTGTGTGTATGTGTGTGTGTGCGTGTGTGTGTATGTGTGTGTGGGTGTGTGTATGTGTGTATGTGTGAGTGCGTGTGTGTGTGAGTGTGTGTGCGCGTGTGTGTGCGTGTATGTGTGTGTGTGTGCATGCGTGCGTGCAAAATGTTCTGTGTGTCTGTTAGTGTGTTCATGTTTGTTCATGGTTTTCTGTTTTTCTGTCAGCATATGTGTGAAACGTCATGTGTGTGCGTTTCCTGTGTGTGTGTGTGTGTGTCAGTGACTATATGAGAATGTGTATTCGTGTGAGAATGTACACACGCACACAGATCTGTTTACATGTGATGAAGATTGTCAGAAAATACAACAAGATATTGATAGGCTGGAAAGTTGGGCGGAGAAATGGCAGATGGAATTTAATCCAGATAAACCCGAGGTGATGCATTTTGGTCGATCTAATTCAGGTGGGAGCTGTAAAATAAATGGCAGAACCGTCAGGAGCACAGACACACAGAGAGATCTGGGAGCACAGGTCAACAGGTTTATAAAAGTGGCAGCACAGCTGGAGAAGGTGGTGAAGAAAGCGTGTGGAATGCTTGTCTTCATCAGACAGGGCAACGAGTATAACATTTGGCAAATTATGTTCCAGTTGTATAAAACATTGGTTTGGCCACATTTGGAATAGTGTGTCCAATTCTGGTCACCGCACTCCCAGAAGGATGTGGAGGCTTTGGAGAGGGTACAGAACAGGTTTACCAGGATGTTGCCTGGTATTAGCTATGAGGGGAGATTGAATAAACTGGGATTGTTCTCCCTGGAAAGGCGGAGGCTGAGGGGCCACCGGATAGAAGTTTATAAAATGATGAGAGGTGTAGATAAGGTGAAGAGTTGGAAGCTTTTTCCCAGGGGGGAAATGACAATTACAAAGGGCACAAGTTCAAGATAAGGGGGGAAAGGTTCAGTTAGGATCTGCGGGGGAAGCTTTTTACACAGAGGGTGGTGGGGGCCTTGAACGCACTGCCAAGTGAGGCAGTTACTTCAGACACATTTAAGACTTATCTTGAGAGGCATCTGAACAAGCGGGGAATAGAGGGATATAAGCGGTTGGTCTGGATAGGTAAACATGATCGGCGCAGGCTTGGAGCGCCGGCCTGTTCCTGTGCTGCACTGTTCTTTGTTGTATGTTCTTTGATTGTGTGTATGTTTGCGTGTTCTCTCGTGTGTGTGTGTGTGTGTGTGTGTGTGTGAGAGAGAGAGATTCTCAGTGAGATTGTGTATGTGAGCGTGTGTGAGTGAGTCTATGCGTGAGGGTATGTGTCAGAGAGTTGGTGGTCGTGAATTCCACACATTCATCACCCTCTGGGTGAAGAAATTTCTCCTCACTTCAGTTCTAAAAGGTTTACCCCTTACCCTCAAACTGTGACCCCTAGTTCTGGACACCCCCACCATCGGGAACATTCTTTCGGAATCAACTCTGTCTAATCGTGTTAGAAATTTATCATTGATATAAGATCCACTCTCAGCCTTTTAAACTCCAAGTGAGTGTGAGATGTGTGAGTGTGTATCAGAGTTTGTTACTGTGAGACTGCATGCATGTGTGTATGAATGTGTATCTGTCTGTGAGTGTGAGAGCTTAAGATTTCCGGACTCAGTGTGTGATTGTGTGAGATAGTGTGAGAAAATGTGTTTGTGAGAGGGTGTGTGTATCAGAGAGATTTTAGTCTGTGTGTGAGAGAGCGGGAGCTCTGCATGTGAGAGAGTGGCAATGTGGGAGAGACAGAGACGGACAAATTGACCAAGTGTCTAATGGAGACAGACACACAGAGAGGCGCAGGGAAAGCTTCGCCAATTTTAAAATGATTGTGGATTTACAATGGGCCACAGGAAGTTTGAGAATTCATGGCCAATTACATCATGGAGTGACATTCTGGAAAATTGGCACTGCGAACACAGAAGCTCACACACACATAAACTGGGACAGACACACACACAGACACACACACACAGACACACAGACACACACACACACACACACAAACACACACACACACACACACAGACACACACACACACACACACATAGAGAAAACACACACACACACAGACACACAGACACACACACGCACACAGATGGTGGCAGAGAAACAGACAGTGACTGATTAACACTTTGATTTCTAACAATAAACGCGCTGTTTAAACTGTCACTGGATGGTGGGGTTAACCCAGCAAACCCACACAGCTGGGTCAGGATCAGAACTCACCTTCTGCACTCACTGAACCGCTCCTGTATCACCTGCCTTATTGCAATGGGATGCCGCGTTTGGGAGGAGGACAGGGACATGGGGTGTGGACAACTGCACATGTGGAGGATAAGGACGAGGAATCTATCAGAGAATCCACACAAACCAGGGAGAAACAAACAAGGAAACACATGCTGAAACTGAGAGATTGCTTTGTGGAAAGATGTAGAAATTGTTGAGAATTTAGACTCAGTGAAATGTTGTCAAGGTGATAAGAATAGATATTGCAACATCTTTTTGCAGCATTAAGGGGGTTCCTCTGGGTGCTGCGGCTTCATCCCACAGTCCAAAGATGTGCAGGTTAGGTTGATTGGCCATGCTAAGTTGACCCTCGTGTCAGGGGGATTCGCAGGGGAAATGTGTGGGTTTTTGGGAATAGGACCTAGGTGGGATTGTAGTTGGTGTGGACTCTTTGGGCTGAATGGCCTCCTTCTGCACTGTTGGGATTCAATGAAGGCACGGAGTGCGCTGAGTGAAACAATATTGTAGCATTCCAAATAGACTATATTTTGGCGTTTGCCCTGTCTCAATACAACTGTTAATGGTCTGTGATTTTGGTATTTTCTCACTGAACAACATGTGAATACAGTGTTGTCTCTCTGTGATTTCCCAGATTTAAAAACTAAAGCTTTTTATTGGAGACACCCTTTGGATGTCAAGGAGATTACAGGGCAGGAGCACGTAAGGAAGGGAACGTTCTGTTTGATTCTGTGATCTCCCACGCGCAAACACAAAGAACAAAGAAAGAACAATGAACAGTATAGCACAGGAACAGACCCTTCAGCCCACCAAGCAGCGCCGATCATGATGCCTGTCTAAACTAAAGCCGTATGTAATTATAGAGCCCGTATCCTTCCATTCCCATCCTATTCATCTATTCATCTAGATGCCCCTAAAATGCCACTATCGTACCTGCTCCCATCACCTGCCCGGGCAGTGCGTTCCACACATTCACCACCCTCTGTGTAAAAAACCTGTCTCGCACACCTCCTCTAAACTTTTCCCCATGCACCTTAAACCTATGTCCTCTCGTACTTGCCTTCTCTACCCTCAGAAAGGGCATCTGACTCTCCACTCTATCCATGCCACTCATAATCTTGGAAACCTCTATCAGGTCGCCCCTCAACCTCCGTTGTTCCAGTGAAAACAAACCGAGTTCATCCAATCTCTCCTCATAGCTAATACCATCCAGAGCAGCCAACATTCAGGTAAACCTCTTCTGTACCCTCTCCACAGCATCCACATCCTTCTGTGGTGTGGCAACCAGAATTATACATCAATATTTTAAATGAGTCCTAATTAAGTTTCTGTGCAGCTGCAGCATGACCTGCCAATTTTTAAACTCAATGCCCCGACCGATGAAGGCAAGCTTGCCGTGTGCCTTCTTGACTACCTTATTGACCTGTGTTGCCACTTTCATTGATCGGTGGATATATACGCCCAGGTCTCTCTGCTATCAATACTCCTAAATGGTTATTTCGTTAACTTTATAATTCCTACATGTATTGAACCTTCCAAATTGCATCACCTCACATTTATGTGGATTAAAATCCATCTGCCATTTTTCCGCCAAAGTTTCCAACCAGTCTATATCCTGCTGTATCCTCTGACAATCCTCTTCACTCCTGCAACTCCACCAATTTCTGCGTCGTCTGCGAACTTACTAATCAGACCAGCTGCATTTTCCTCCAAATCATTTGCAATATACAATGAAGAACAAAGGTCCCAGAACTGTGAAACACAGCTAGTCACAGCCTTCCGATCAGGAAAGCCACCACCTACTCTTACACCCTGCCTTCTATGGCCAAGCCAATTCTGTATCCATCTTGCCCGCTCTCCTCCGATTCCGTGTGACTTCACCATTTTTGTGCCATTCCAGCATGAGGTATCTTGTCAAAGCCTTTACTGAAGTCCATGTCCACAACATCCACTGCCGTTGCCTTATCTATCATCTTCGTCACTTGCTCGAAAAACTACATCAAGGTCTTGTGGCTCGACCTTTCCTTCAGAAAACCATCTTGCCCGTCGCTAATACGTCCACTTATTTCCAATTGGCAGTAAAACTGTCTCGAAGAATCCTCTCCAATAATTTCCCTACCACTGACATAATGGTCATCTGACTGTAATTACCTGGATTATCCTTGCTACCCTTCTTAAACAAAGGAACAACATTGGCTATTCTCCAATTTTCTGGGACTTCCGCTGCAGCCAGTGAGGATACAAAGACTTCTCTCAAGGCCCCAGCCTCCTCCCTTGCCTCTCTCAGTATTCTGGGGTATATCCTATCAGGCCCTGGGGACTTGTCTACCTTAATGTTTTCAAGACCTGCAATATTTCCTCCTTTTTGATCTCACCATGACTCAAACTACCTACACATCCTTTCCCAGACTCATCATCCACCAAGCCCTTTTCTTTGATGGATACTGACGCAAAGTATTCATTTAATAACTCACCCATTTCTTCCAGCTCCACGTATGGATTTATATATATATATATTATATAAACCTTGGGTTTTTCCTGAATCCTGCAGGCCAATGAATTTTCATGATCCGTTTAATCCCTCCTGACTCCTTGCTTCAGTTTCTTTCTGCTTTCCTTGTATTCCACACTTGCTTCGTGTGTTTCCAGCCTCCTAACCTTGACAGATGCTTCTCTTTTCCCTTTGACGAGGCTCAAAATGTCTCCCATTCCGCAAAGTTCCCGAAACGTGTCATATTTATCCTTCATCCTTACAGGAATGTGCCGGTCCTCAATTCCTATCAACTTACACTTCAATGCCACCCACATGAACAAAGAACAAAGAACAGAACAGCACGGGAACAGGCCCTTCGGCCCTCCAAGCCTGCGCCTCTCATGTGCCCAACTAGACCATTCGTTTGTATCCCTCTCTTCCCAGTCTGTTCATGTGGCTATCGAGATAAGTCTTAAATGATCCCAGCGTGTCCGCCTCAATCACCTTGCTTGGCAGTGCATTCCAGGCCCCCACCACCCTCTGTGCAAAATACGTCCCCCTGACATCTATGTTGAACCTTGCCCCCCTCACCTTGAACCCGTGACCCCTTGTGTTCATCGCCTCCGACCTTGGAAAAAGCTTCCCACTGTTCACCCTATCTATACCCTTCATTATTTTATACACCCCTATTAGGTCACCCCTCATCCTCTGTTTTTCCAGTGAGAACAACCCCAGTTTACCCAATCTCTCCTCATAGCTAAGACCCTCCATACCAGGCAACATCCGTGTACTCTCTGTACTCTCTCCAAAGTTTCCACGTCCTTCTGGTCGTGTGGCGACCAGAACTGGATGCAATATTCCAAATGTGGCCGAACCAACGTTCGATACAGCTGCAACATCATATGCCAACTTTTATATTCTATGCCCCGTCCAATAAAGGCAAGCATGCCATATACCTTCTTGACCACCCTCTCCACCTGTGCTGCCACCTTTAAGGATCTGTGGACTTGTCCACCCAGTTCACTCTGTGTGTCGAGACTCCTGATGGTTCTGCCATTTATTGTACAGCTCCCCCTTACATTCGATCTACCGAAATGCCAAACGTTGATTTGCCCTCAAACATCTGCCCCCAATCTACATCCTTCAGTTCCTGCCAAACACTGTTGTAACTAGACTTCTTCCAATTTAGCATCTTCACTTGAGGACTACACTTATCTCTATCCATCAGTACCTTGAAGCTTACTGTTGTGGTCACTGTTCCTGATCTGCTCCCCTGCTGAAACCTCGGCCACCTGGCTGGACTCATTCCCCAAGAGCAGGTCCAGTATGGCCCCTTCTCTAGTTGGACTATCTACATACTGTTTGATGAAGCCCTCCGAGATGGTCCTTACAAACTCTGCCCCATTACTTTAGGACGAAGTGAGTCCCAGGTAATACAGGTGAAGTTAAAATCACCCATCACAACAACCCTGTTAATTTTACACCTTGCCGAAATCTGCCGACATATCTAGAACAGGGAACATAGAACATTACAGCGCAGTACAGGCCCTTCGGCCCTCGATGTTGTGCCGACCAGTGAAACCAATCTAAAGCCCCTCTAATCTACACTATTCCAATATCATCCATATGTTTATCCAACAACCACTTGAACGCTCTGAACGTTGACGAGTCCACTACTGCTGCAGGCAGGGCATTCCACGCCCTTACTACTCTCTGTGTAAAGAACCTACCTCTAACATCTGTCCTATATCTCTCACCCCTCAATTTAAAGCTATGTCCCCTCGTGCTAGCCAACACCATCCGAGGAAAAAGGCTCTCACTATCCACCCTATCTAATCCTCTGATTATCTTGCATGCCTCTATTAGGTCACCTCTTAACCTTCTTCTGTCTAACGAAAACAACCTCAAGCCCCTCAGCCATTCCTCATACGATTTTCCCACCATACCAGGTAAATCTCCTCTGCACCCTTTCCAACACTTCCACATCATTCCTATAATACGGCGACCAGAACTGTACGCAATACTCCAAATGCGGCCGCACCAGAGTTTTGTACAGTTGCAGCATGACCTCCTGGCTCCGAAACTCAATCCCTCTACCAATGAAAGCTAACACACCGTACGCCTTCTTAACAACCCTATCAACCTGGGTGCCAACTTTCAGTGATCTATGCACATGGACACCCAGATCCCTCTGTTCATCCACGCTACCGAATATCTTACCATTAGCCCAGTACTCTGTATTCCTGTTACTCCTTCCAAAGTGAATCGCCTCACATTTTTCTGCATTAAACTCCATTTGCCACCTCTTAGCCCAGCTCTGCAGCTTATCTATGTCCCTCTGTAACCTGCCACTTCCCTCTGCACTGTCTACAACTCCACCGACTTTAGTGTCATCCACAAATTTACTAATCCATCCTTCCACGCCCTCATCCAAGTCATTAATAAAAATGACAAACAGCAGTGGCCCCAAAACAGATCCTTGCGGTACACCACTAGTAACTGAACTCCAGGATGAATATTTCCCATCAACCACCACCATTTGTTTTCTCACAGCTAGCCAATTCCTGATCCAAACCACTAAATCACCCACAATTCCATGTGTCCGTATTTTCTGCAAAGGCTGACCATGGGGAACCTTATCAAACGCTTTGCTGAAATCCATATACACCACATCAACCGCTTTACCCTCATCCACCTCTTTGGTCACCTTCTCAAAGAACTCAATAAGGTTTGTGAGGCACGACCTACATAGAACATAGAACATAGAACATTACAGCGCAGAACAGGCCCTTCGGCCCACGATGTTGCACCGACCAGTTAAAAAAAAACTGTGACCCTCCAACCTAAACCAATTTCTTTTCGTCCATGAACCTATCTACGGATCTCTTAAACGCCCCCAAACTAGGCGCATTTACTACTGATGCTGGCAGGGCATTCCAATCCCTCACCACCCTCTGGGTAAAGAACCTACCCCTGACATCGGTTCTATAACTACCCCCCCTCAATTTAAAGCCATGCCCCCTCGTGCTGGATTTCTCCATCAGAGGAAAAAGGCTATCACTATCCACCCTATCTAAACCTCTAATCATCTTATATGTTTCAATAAGATCCCCTCTTAGCCGCCGCCTTTCCAGCGAAAACAATCCCAAATCCCTCAGCCTCTCCTCATAGGATCTCCCCTCCATACCAGGCAACATCCTGGTAAACCTCCTCTGCACCCTCTCCAAAGCCTCCACATCCTTCCTGTAATGTGGGGACCAGAACTGCACACAGTACTCCAAGTGCGGCCGCACCAGAGTTGTGTACAGTTGCAACATAACGCTACGACTCCTAAATTCAATCCCCCTACCAATAAACGCCAAGACACCATATGCCTTCTTAACAACCTTATCTACTTGATTCCCAACTTTCAGGGATCTATGCACACATACACCTAGATCCCTCTGCTCCTCCACACTATTCAAAGTCCTCCCGTTAGCCCTATACTCAACACATCTGTTATTCCTACCAAAGTGAATTACCTCACACTTCTCCGCATTAAACTCCATCCGCCACCTCTCGGCCCAACTTTGCAACCTGTCTAAGTCTTCCTGCAAACTACGACACCCTTCCTCACTGTCTACCACACCACCGACTTTGGTGTCATCAGCAAATTTGCTAATCCACCCAACTATACCCTCATCCAGATCATTAATAAATATTACAAACAGCAGTGGCCCCAAAACAGATCCCTGAGGTACACCACTTGTAACCGCACTCCATGATGAATATTTACTATCAACCACCACCCTCTGTTTCCTATCCGCTAGCCAATTCCTGATCCAATTTCCTAGATCACCCCCAATCCCATACATCTGCATTTTCTGCAGAAGCCTACCATGGTGAACCTTATCAAACGCCTTACTAAAATCCATATATACCACGTCCACTGCCTTGCCCCCATCCACCTCCTTGGTCACTTTCTCAAAAAACTCAATAAGGTTAGTAAGGCACGACCTACCTGCCACAAAACCATGCTGACTATCACCTATCAATTCATTACTCTCCAAATAACTATAAATCCTATCCCTTATAATTTTTTCCAACATCTTGCCGACAACAGAAGTGAGACTCACCGGTCTATAATTCCCGGGGAAGTCTCTGTTCCCCTTCTTAAACAATGGGACAACGTTTCACAAAACCGTGCTGACTATCCCTAATCAAATTATTCCCTTCGAGGTGATTATAAATCCTATCTCTTATAATCCTTTCCAATACTTTGCCCACAACAGAAGTAAGGCTCACCGGTCTATAATTACCAGGGTTGTCCCTACTCCCCTTCTTGAACAAGGGGACAACGTTTGCTATCCTCCAGTGTTCTGGCTCTGTTCCTGTAGACAATGACGACACAAAGATCAAAGCCAAAGGCTCTGCAATCTCCTCTCTAGCCTCCCAGTGAATCCGAGGATAAATCCCATCCGGCCCAGGGGACTTATCTATTTTTACCCTTTCCAGAATTGCTAACACCTCCTCCTTATGAACATCAATCTCATCCAGTCCAACAGCCTGCATCTCAGTACTCCCCTCAACAACAATGTCCCTCTCCAGTGTGAATATCAACGAAAAATATTCATTTAGTGCCTCTCCTATCTCTTCAGACTCCACGCATAACTTCCCACTCCTGTCCTTGACTGGCTCTAATCTTACCTTAGTCATTCTTTTACTCCTGACATACCTATAGAAAGCTTTAGGGTTTTCCTTAATCCAACCTGCCAAAGACTTCTCATGTCCCCTCCTGGCTCTTCTTAACTCTTTCTTTCGGTCTTTCCTGGCTAACTTGTAACTCTCAAGCGCCCTAACTGAGCCTTCACGTCTCATCTTAACATAAGTCTCCTTCTTCCTCTTCACAAGAGATGCAACCTCCTTAGTAAACCATGGTTCCCTCACACGTCTGCTTCCTCCCTGCCTGACAGGTACATATTTATCAAGGACGCATACTAGCTGTTCCTTGAACAAGTTCCACATTACAATTGTGCCCAGCCCCTGCAGTTTCCTTCCCCAACCTATGCCAGCTAAATCTCGCCTAATCGCATCATAATTTCCTTTCCCCCAGCTATAACTCTTGCCCTTTGGTATATACCTATCCTTTTCCATTGCTAAAGTAAACGTAATCGAATTGTGGTCACTGTCACCAAAGTGCTCACCTACCTCCAAATCTAACACCTGGCCTGGTTCATTACCCAGTACCAAATCCAATGTGCCCTCGCCTCTTGTTGGTCTATCTACATACTGTGTCAGGAAGCCTTCCTGCACACACTGGACAAAATCCGACCTCTCTGAAGTACTCAAACTATAGCTTTTCCAATCAATATTTATAAAGTTAAAGTCCCCCAGTACAACTACCCTGTTACTTTCGCTCCTATCCAGAATCATTTTTGCAATCCTTTCCTCTCCATCTCTGGAACTTTTCGGAGGCCTATAGAAAACCCCCAACAGGGTGACCTCTCCTTTCCTGTTTCTAACCTCAGCCCAAACTACCTCAGTAGACGAGTCCTCATCAAATGTCCTTTCTGCCACCGTAATACTGTCCTTGACTAACAATGCCACACCTCCCCCTCTTTTACCACGTTCCCTGCACTTACTGAAACATCGAAACCACGGAACCTGCAACAACCATTCCTGTCCCTGCTCTATCCATGTCTCCGAGATGGCCACAACATCGAAATCCCAGGTACCAACCCATGCTGCAAGCTCACCCACCTTATTCCAGATGCTCCTGGCGTTGAAGTATACACACTTCAAACCGCCTTGCAGCCTGCCAGTACACTCCTGCGACTCTGAAACCTCATCCATGACCTCACTACTCTCAACCTCCTGTACACCGGAGCTACAATTCAGGTACCCACCCCCCTGCTGAATTAGTTTAAACCCTCCCAAAGAGCATTAGCAAATTTCCCCCGCAAGATATTGGTACCCCTCTGGTTCAGGTGCAGACCATCCTGTTTGTAGAGGTCCCACCTACCCCAGAAAGAGCCCCAATTGTCCAGGTATCTGAATCCCTCCCTCCTGCACCATCCCTGTAACCACGTGTTCAACTGCTCTCTCTCCCTATTCCTCTCCTCACTATCACGTGGCACGGGTAACAAACCAGAGATAACAACTTTGTTTGTTCTAGCCCTAAGCTTCCACCCTAACTCCCTGAATTTCTGCCTTACATCCCCATCCCTTTTCCTACCTATGTCTTGAGTGCCTATGTGAACCACAACTTGGGGCTGGTCCCCCTCGCCCTTAAGGATATAGAAAACACGATCCGAGACATCGCGGACTCTGGCTCCTGGGAGGGAACACGCCAACCGCGAGTCTCTCTCGTTCCCACAGAATCTCCTATCCGTCCCTTTAACGATGGAGTCCCCAATGACTAAGCCTCTACTCCTCTCCCCCCTTCCCTTCCGAGCCACTAGGCCAGACTCTGAGCCAGTGACCTGTACCCCATGGCTTACCCATGCTATGTCTCCCCCCCCCCACCCAACAGCATCCAAAAGTGTACTATCCCTAATTTCTACGACATTTTTTGTTTCTCCCCCAACTTGGATGGCTCCCTGTACCCTGGTGCTGTGGTCAGTTTGCTCATCCTCCATTTCCCTCCCCTTCTGAGCTGCCGGGCTGGACTCTGCGCCGGAGGTACGGCCAGTGTTGCTTCCCCCAGGGAGGCTGCCCCACCCAACAGCACTCAAACAGGAGTACTTATTCTGAAGGGTCACAGCCACCGGGGTACTCTCTAGTACCTGACCTTTCCCCTTCCCCTTCCTAACCGTGACCCACTTGTCTGTCTCTCGTGGCCCCGGTGTCACCACCTGCTTGTAACTCCTATTTATCACCTCCTCATTCTCCCTAACCAGACGAAGGTCATTGAGCTGCAGTTCCAGTTCCCCAACGCGGTCCCTGTTCCTCTATCTCCCGCAGGCCTTGGAAGGCGTGTAGGAAACTCCCAACATGGTAACTACACCCTACCTATTCCTGAGTCTTCCCACATTGTTTCGCTGTCTAAGCACTCCGAGCTGTCTTCCTGCACTACAGCTGCGATATTCCCCTTAACCAGTAGTGCAACTCCACCACCCCTTTTACATGCCCCTCTGTCCAGCCTTAAGCATCTGTATCCGCGAATGTTAAACTGTCAATGCTGTCCTTCCCTTAACCAAGTTTCTGGAATGGCAACAACATCATAGTTCCAAATAATAATCCAAGCTCTAAGTTCATCTGACTTACCTGCAAAACTTTTCGCATTGAAGCAAGTGCACTTCAGTCCTCCAGGCCCTCTTTGATCAGCCACCGTTCCCTGACAGGTACAGCATGGGGATCGGTATAGAGCAAAGCTCCCTCTACATTGCCCCCCATCAAATACTCCCAGGACAGCTACAGCATTGGGTTAAATACAGTATAATTATTCCTCGACACTGTCCCCCATCAAATACTCTGAGGACAGGTACAGCACGGGGTTAGATACAGAGTAAAGCTCCCTTTACACTGTCCCCCCATCAAACACTCCCAGGTCAGTTACAGCACGGGGTTAGATGCAGAGTAAAGCTCCCTCTACACTGTCCGCATCAAACACTCCCAGGACAGGTACAGCACGGTGTTAGATACAGAGTAAAGCTTCCTCTTCACTGTCCCTCCATCAAACACTCCCAGGACAGGTACAGCACGGTGTTAGATACAGAGTAAAGCTCCCTCTACACTGTCCCCATCAAACACACCCTGGACAGGTACAGCACAGGGTTAGATACAAAATAAAGTTCCCTCCACATAGTCCCCATCAAAAGCTTTTGGCAATTTCCCTTCATATTCGTTGCCTGCAGCATAGTCTGAGCGTGAGTATGTGGCTGTGAGTGTGATTGTGTGCCTATCTTGTGCTGTGTGGGAGATTTCAGAATCTAACAGAAGCTTCCCTTCCTTGCCTTCTCCTGTCCTATATTCTCCTTGACATCCAAAGCGCACCGCATGTTAAAAGCTCGAATCATTTATACAGACTGTATTCATGTTTTTGTCAGTGAGGAAATTGCAGAACCACAGACCAATAGCAGGTGTATTCAGACAGTACAAAGCCCAATGTAGTTTATTTTGGAATGCTACAATATTGTTCCACTCAGTACACTGCGTGCCTTAATGCTGCAGAAAGATTTTACCATATCTATTCTGATCACATTGGCAACATTTCACTGGGTCAATGTTCCCAACAATTTCTAAATCTTTCCACAAAGCAATCTCTGTTTCAGCATGTGTTTCCTTGTTTGTTTCTCCCTGGTTTGTGTGGATTCTCTGATAGATTCCTCGTCCTTATCCTCCACATGTGCAGTTGTCCAAACCCCATGTCCCTGTCCTGCTCCCAAACGCAGCATCCCATTGCAATAAGGCAGGTGATACAGGAGCGTTTCAGTGAGTGCAGAAGGTGAGTTCTGATCCTGACCCAGCTGTGTGGGTTTGCTGGGTTAACCCCACTCTATAGTGGCAGTTTAAACAGGGCATTTATTGTTAGAAATCAAAGTGTTAATCAGTCCCTCTTTGTGTCTCTGCCTACATGTTTGCATGCCTGTGTCTGGGTGTGCCTCTCTGTGTCTGAGTGGTTTTTTTTGTGTTCATGTTTTAATAAGTGCCAATTTGCCGTAATGTTCCAGCTTAATATACTTGTTTCTGAATCTCAAACTGCCTGCGGTCTATTGCAAATCCACAATAATTTTTAAATTGGCGAATATCTCCCCGTTTCTCTGTGACTCTCTCTGTTACTCACTTGTTCAATTTATCCATCTCCGTCCCAGCGAGAAGCATGAAATACTGCAGAACTTTCACCCACTGTCTGAGTCTCTCTCAATCTCTCCCTCTCTCTTTCTCTCTCTCTCTAAATCTCTCAAACTCTCTCTGTCACACACACTTTTGGTTGTGTTCCTCGATTTCAGAAATTCTGAAAGCCATGCAAACCAGTAAAATACTTGCAGCCAGTCCCCACAACATGAGGGAATGGAGAGAGAAAAGGGATGTGTTACCAATCTCACTGTGGACTGTATATCGATTGTGACTGTCTTCAAAACTGCCCATAAGTCTGTTATCACTTCATTGATTCAGATTAAATTAAAACTGACCTGTATTCTCCCCAGTTGCGTTCTGCTAACTCCCCTGGATTCCACAAACCCCTGTCTCCACAACTGTCAATCCCTCTCCCCAACTCTCCCTCTCTCCCTCCCTCACCCCCTGGGAAATAAGGAAAAGCAGGTGACAGAAGTGTTGGTGAGGGATCACTTTGGGACCAGTGACCATAATTCCATTAGTTTTAAGATAGCTATGGGGAATGATAGGTCTGGCCCAAAGTTTAAAATTCTAAATTGGGGCAAGGCCAATTTTGATGGTATCAGGCAGGAACTTTCAAAAGTGCATTGGGGGAGTCTGTGGGAAGGCAAAGGGATGTCTGATAAGTGGCAGGCTTTGAAAAGTGTGTTAACCAGAGTTCAGGGTAAGCATATTCCTCTTGGAGTGAAGGGCAAGGCTGGTAGAAGTAGGGAACCTTGGATGACTCAGGATATTGAGGCCCTGGTCAAGAAGAAGAAGGAGACCATGACATGCATAGGCAGCTTGATCGAGTGTATCTCTTGAAGAGTATAGGGGGTTTAAGAGTAGAGTTGAGAGAAATCAGGGGGGCAAAAAAGGTACACAAGATTGTTTTGGCAGACAAGTCAAAGGAGAATCCAAAGAGCTTCTACAAATACAAAAGACCAAAAGAGTAACTAGGGCGAGAGTTGAGTCTCGCTAAGATCAACAGGGTCATCTATGTGCGGATCCACAAGAGTTGGGGAGATCCTAAATGACTATTCCTCATCATTATTCAATGTTGAGAAAAGTATGGATGTTAGGGAACTTGGGGAAATAAATAGTGATGTCTTGAGGAGTGTACATATAACGGAGAAGGAGGTGCTGGAAGTCTTAAAGCACATCAAGGTAGATAAATTCCCTGATGCAGTATATCCCAGGACGTTGTGGGAGGCTAGGGAGGAAATTGCGGTTCCCCGAGCAAAGACATTTGAATAATTGATAATCACATGTGAGATGCCTGAAGATTGGAGGGTGGCAAATGTTGTGCCTTTGTTTAAAAAGGGCTGCAGGGAAAAGCCTGGGTGCTACAGGCCGGTGAGCCTCACATCTGTGGTGGGTCAGTTTTTGGAATGTATTTTGAGAGACAAGATCTACAGGCATTTAGAGACGCAAGGATTGATTAGGAACAGTCAGCATGGCTTTGCGAGTGGAAAATCATGTCTCACAAATTTGATTGAGTTTTTTGAAAGGGTAACCAAGGAGGTAGATGAGGGCAGTGCAGTTGATGTTGTCTACATGGACTTTAGCAGGGCCTTTGACAAGGTACCGCATGGTAGGTTGTTGAGTAAGGTTAAATCTCACGGGATTCAGGCTGAGGTAGCTAAATGGAAACAAAATTGGCTTGATACAGAAGACAGAGGGTGGTTGTAAAGGTTTGGTTTTCAAACTGGAGGCCTGTGACCAGCGGTGTGCCTCAGGGATTGGTGCTGGGTCCACTGTTATTTGTCATTTATATTAACGATTTAGATGAGAAGCTAGGGAGGCATGGTTAGTAAGTTTGCAGATGACACCAAGATTGGTGGCATAGTGGACAGTGAAGAAGGTTACCTCGGATTGCAACGGGATCTTGGTCAATTGGGCTAGTGGGCTGACAAATCGCAGATGGAGTATAATTTAGATCAATGTAAGGTGATGCATTTTGGTAGATTGTACCAGGGCAGGACTTCTTCAGTTAATGGCAGAGCGTTGGGAAGTGTTACAAAACAAAGAGATCTCGGGGTTTAAAAAGAAGGGCGGCATGGACAAGTTGGCCCGGAAGGCCTGTTTCCATGCTGTAAACCTCTTCAACTCTGTGACTCTCCCTTAGTCGCCCCCGCTCTCCCAGCTTTGCCCTTTATCTTCCCCCCTCGCCCCCTCTCTCCCTCCCTCGTGCCCTCTCTCCCTCCCTGGCCCCCTCCCTCCCTCCCTCATCCCCTCTCTCCCACTAAGAGGTGATGTGTTTGGATCTGCTGCAGGGTCTGAATTTTCTGAGAAGTCCCATTGTTGTTGAACTGCAGTAGATTGAGGGATGGAATATTATTTTGGAAATTAAGTAGTTCCAGATTTTTGATTCTTGGAATTTTGCAATTTATGCTCATCCATTTTAATCGTTTTCATGAATAGAAATACTTCCGTAAGGAACTCAAGGGCACACTGATCAATGAAACTATTGGGATGAGTGAAATCTTGTACATTGTGAGTGAAATCCCCATCTCATGGAGCTGCCTCCATCTTTGATTTTGGAAGAGTTTAAAAACAGGAGAAGTTTGTCTTAGTTTTAATTTTTAATGTTTCTTTGTCAGTGAATGATGTGAAATGTCTCGATAGCTCTGTCTTCTTTTGAAAAGGAACAAGCGTCAGCTAATTCCTGACATTTAAACAACACGACAACCCAGCAGAATTCTCTGCTTTTTCCAAAAACAATTGTAAGTTGTCCACATTTGTATGAATCTAGAAATGAACTCCACTGATTTTCTTTCCTGATTGATATGGTTCCTTTGAAGCTGTGTTGCTGCCTCAAACTTTCTGTCAATTTGATCCCTGAATCCTTAAACTCCTGGAAATAATTCAGACACTTTTTATTTCAATACGGTTCGGAAACATAATGTTCTGATGACTGAGTTTCATGGAATTTATTTCCAATTCGAATATCCAATTTACATGCTTATAATTTATTATTGTTGTGTTATTGTATTTAGTTGCATTCTTCCACGATGGTTATTCTCATTCTCAGTTTAGATTATTTCATAAATATTGAAGTTATAATTGTGTTTCCTGATTCCATATTGTTGATGTAAATGGTGAAAGACATTGATCCCTGATGCGCATCAATTGAACACGAGGCACGAAGCTTCGGTAACAGAAGGCTTTTATTGTCTAACAATGGAACTAATAGAATGTAAACACACTATCCCAGACTGACGAGGTCCCGCCCGAGCAGGGGGTCTTATACCTCTCCCACGAGGCGGAGCCCGACTGGGATGTGCCACAACAGTAACAACCACAGGTGTATTAATCCCACCCTAGCCCAACAACAACATTAGAACAATCCCACAGTGGGAACACCCTAGCCCAACAACAACATTAGAACAATCCCACAGTGGGAACCAACGATGGTTCACCACATTCACCCCTCCTTTGAGAACAAAGGCCGGCGGGGTACGAAAACAGACTAAAATGTCAACAGATTGCGGGCCCTTACATGTCTGTTGACATTTTAGTCTGGAGGACCGCACCGTCGTTGTGACCTCCTCAATACCGGCGGTGACACCGGAGTAGGTGCTTGCGGGTGGCGTTCTCCCCAAAACAGCGTCCAGCTGTTCTCCCACGGACTCACAGGCCGGTTGACCCTGATGAAGCGGTAGTGCAGGGGATCCCGGTACATTCTGCGATGGCGCCGATCTCCGGGGCTCAGGCAAGCTGTGCATTGGAGTAAAACTGTTAAGCACTGGTCCCGGTGCTGTCCGCGCCACGTCCGGGGGAGAAATAAGGGATAAGGGAGTCGTCACTCGGGGTATGGGAGCGACAGGAGTTGCTATGTCCCCTGCGGGCGCCAGGTCTCGGATCGAGACTGTGTCCTCTCGCCCGTCAGGATATGCCACATAGGCATACTGAGGGTTGGCGTGGAGGAGGTGGACCTGTTCGACCAAGGGGTCGGACTTGCGGGCCCTTACATGTCGCCGCAGAAGGACGGGTCCTGGGTACGTCAACCAGGCTGGTAAAGATATCCCCGAGGACGACTTCCGAGGGAATGAGAACATCCTCTCGTGGGGAGTAGCATTGGTTGCCGTACACAGGAGGGAGCGAATGGAGTGAAGCGCATTAGGGAGGACCTCCTGCCAATGGGAGACTGGAAGGCCTTTGGACTTCAGCGCCAATAGAACAGCCTTCCAGACTGTAGCATTCTCTCTTTCCACCTGTCCATTACCCCTAGGGTTGTAACTCGTGGTCCTACGAGAGGCAATCCCGTATGAGAGCAGGAATTGCCTCAAGTCATTACTCATGAACGACGAGCCCCTGTCGCTATGGATATAGCTGAAGTACCTGAACAGGGTAAAAAGATCACGGAATGCCTTGATCACCGTGGCAGTCGACGTGTCCGCGCAGGGGACAACAAACGGGAACCGGGAGTACTCATCTATTATATTCAGAAAGTACACGTTCCGATCTGTTGAGGGAAGGGGGCCCTTAAAATCCACACTCAGCCTCTCGAAGGGGCGAGTGGCCTTGACCAAATGTGCCCGGTCAGGTCGGTAAAAGTGCGGTTTGCATTCCGCGCAAATCCGACAGCTCCTTGTCAACGACCTGACGTCCTCCACCGAGTAAGGCAGGTTGCGGGCTTTGATAAAGTGGTAGAGCCGAGTGACCCCAGGATGGCACAGGTCATTATGGAGGGCGTTCAAGCGATCCTCCTGCATAGTAGCGCATGTTCCGCGCGAGAGGGCATCCGAGGGCTCATTGTGTTTCCCTGGACGATACATGATATCGTAGTCATAGGTGGAGAGTTCAATTCTCCTCCGCAAGATCTTATTATTCTTGATCTTGCCCCTCTGCGTGTTGTTGAACATGAACGCCACGGACCGCTGGTCCGTGATCAGGGTGAACCGCTTCCCCGCCAGGTAATGGCGCCAGTGTCTGACGGCCTCCACAATGGCCTGGGCCTCCTTTTCCACCGCTGAATGGCGAATTTCGGAGCCTTGGAGGGTGCGGGAAAAAAACGCGACGGGCCTGCCCGCCTGGTTTATTGTGGCGGCCAGGGCAAAATCAGATGCATTGCTTTCCACCTGAAAAGGGATGGATTCGTCTACCGCGTGCATCGTGGCTTTCGCGATGTCGTGTTTCAATTCCTTGAAGGCCAATTGGGCCTCTGGCGTGAGTGGAAAAGTCGTGGACTTAATAAGCGGACGGGCTTTATCTGCGTAGTTGGCGACCCAGTGCGCATAATAGGAGAAGAAGCCTAGGCATTTTCTCAGTGCTTTTGCACTAGCGGGCAAGGGAAGTTCAGCAAGGGGGCGCATACGGTCGGGATCAGGGCCAATGACCCCGTTTTCCATCACGTATCCCAGGATGGCTAACCGGCGCGTACGGAATACACACTTCTCCCTGTTGTAGGTCAAATTCAGGCGAGATGCAGTGCGTAAAAAGTTCTGGAGATTTGTGTCATGGTCCTGCTGATCACGGCCGCAGATGGTGACATTATCCAGGTACGGGAAGGTAGCCCGCAGCCTGTTCTGGTCCACCATTCGGTCCATAGCACGCTGGAAGACCGAGACCCCATTGGTGACACCAAATGGAACCCTAAGGAACTGATACAGACGACCATCCGCCTCAAAGGCCGTGTAGTGTCGGTCCTCTGGGCGAATGAGGAGTTGGTGGTAGGCGGACTTAAGGTCTATGGTGGAGAACACCCGGTACTGCGCAATCTGATTGACCATATCAGATATGCGCGGGAGGGGATACGCATCCAGCTGCGTATATCAATTAATGGTCTGACTGTAATCAATGACCATCCGGGGTTTCTTCCCGCTCTTGACCACCATAACCTGTGCTCTCCACGGACTAACACTGGGCTGTATGATCCCTTCTTTGAGGAGTCGCTGAACCTCAGATCTGATGAAGATCCGATCTTCAGTGCTGTAATGCCTACTTTTAGTAGCGATGGGCTTGCAGCCTGGTACCAGATTCTTGAATAAAGAGGGTGTGGTGATCTTTAATGTAGAAAGATTGCATGCGGGGCGCTTTGGACAATTTGGAGACTGCAGCTGTTCCCCTACTGTCAGCGAAGGGAGTGGCCCACCGTACTGTAGGATCACACTCTTCATGTGGACCATAAAGTTTAGTCCGAGGAGAATTGGTGCGCAAAGAGGCGGCAACACAAGGAGCCTGAATCACTCGTAAATTGTGCCTTGCACTTTCAAGGTTACCACACAACGTCCTAGAACAGGGACAGACCGGGACCTTGATGCCATAGAGATTGTCTGTTTGGCAGGTTGAATCTGGAGTCCACACCTCTTTACAGTGTCAGGGTGAATAAAGCTCTCAGTGCTCCCGCTGTCAAACAGACAATAAATTGCACGACCATTTACCTGTATATCCATCATCGAACAGTCAAGCCTGTGATGCTTAGCCTGGTTCAGGGTGATCGACGCCACCGTTGGTCCGTGAACGTCACTGCAGGCAGCTGAGGTCGATGCTGAGGACCCCTGCTGGTCGCTCATGGTCATCGTCGACCAAAATGGCCACCCCCATGAATCGCACATGGTTGAGGGCGCCAAACGTAGCGACTCCTGGTGGTCATCCTCCTCCGACTCCATCGACCACAATGGCGTCGTCCTGGACTCGCACGTGGACGAACCCCGTGAGTACTTCGACGACGATGGTGATGATCCCCGTTCTGAAGGGTCACAGGCTGCACTGCCGTTCTTGGGCTTCGATCTGCACACCTTCGCATAATGCCCCTTTTTACCGCATAGGTTACAGACTACCGCTTTAGCGGTACACTTTTGTCGTGGATGCTTGGCTCCTCCGCAGAAGTAGCACCGCGGGCCGCATGGGGCTGCAGCCGTCGTCGGGTCGACATGGGAGCACGCCATAACACTGCACTTCGAGCCCGTGGGGCGAGGAGGGATTTGCGACTGCTCCTGCCACGTTGTCTCCACATGGTCCTCCGGATACAGGACCAAGCTCTTCGAAGCCGCCTCAAGCATTTCAGCTAATTCCATAGCTTGGGTCAGGTTGAAATTCCCCTTTTCTAGCAGCTTGAGACGGATGTATGAATACCCTACCCCTGCCACAAACGCATCTCGGGCGAGGACATACATGTACTCCTCAGCCGACACTGCTTTGCAGTCACAGCCCCTGGCAAGCTGCAACAGCTCATTGGCGTAATCCTCCATGGTTTCGCCCGACTGCCGACGTCGTGTAGCGAGGAGGTAACGAGCGTGGATCTCGTTGGGAGGTTTCGTGTAGCGCTTTTTTAAAAGCTCGAGGGCCCTCGGGTAAGTGGTGGCCGCACGGATCGCGAGGTAGACTGTGTCGCTTACCCTCGCATGGAGGACCCGGAGTCTGTCATCATCTGTGGTGACCGCTGCGGAGGCTGCCAGGTAGTCTTCAAAACACTTCAGCCAGTGGTCGAAGGTGTTAGAAGCGCCCACTGCACGTGGATCTAGCGTCAGACGTTCTGGCTTTAGGATTTGCTCCATACTCTCCTTTCTTTTTTTTCTTCCGTCGAGAGCTTAATGTTAGACAATAAAATTGATGCGCATCAATTGAACACGAGGCACGAAGCTTCGGTAACAGAAGGCTTTTATTGTCTAACAATGGAACTAATAGAACGTAAACACACTATCCCAGACTGACGAGGTCCCGCCCGAGCAGGGGTCTTATACCTCTCCCAGGAGGCGGAGCCCGACTGGGATGTGCCACAACAGTAACAACCACTGGTGTATTAATCCCACCCTAGCCCAACAACAACATTAGAACAATCCCACAGTGGGAACCAACGATGGTTCACCACAATCCCAGCGCTGATCCTTGTGGAAAACCACTTCTCATCTTCCAGTGTTGTCTAAACCTGTGTGTTTTACCCTCTGTCGCGAATAAAGACAAAAAGTCGACTTTAAATAGTGAAACACAATTTCCTTTATTCTATAGCTACTTAAACAACAGCAAATACTTGCAATGCATAAAGCAAATTCTCATTATCTGTTACTTAACCTAACTTAAGGTTGATTTCCACTTGGAATTAAAACCTGGTCAGGATTTTGTTGTTCAATAGAATCAGTCACTTGTTCTCTCCTCCTTCCAGATGTTGTTTCTCCTTGTGAGCTTGGTTCCCGGGTTCTTCACACTGCCTTTCTGAACAAGCTATTTGTGTTAGCAGAGTTAAAATTCCAAAAGTTCCTTGGTAACCAGCCCATTCATTAATCTGAACCCCAATTGCATCGTTCGATTAGGCCCAACATATCCAACCAGAAGAGCATCATTGGTCACTTGAGGCCTCATCATCTCAGTGCATATTGTTTGCATTCCAATGGCCATATGAGGAAGAGTGTCTCCCAGAAGTCTGTACAGACCTCATCCCTGCCAGGGACAAGCTGTTGAATGTGACACCTTCTGTCCTTTGTCAAATTCCAGGCCGCTGACCACAACGAAATTCAACATAGTGAAAAAAACAACTTTAACCAAGAGTCAGGTTTGCTTGATTGAAGATCTTTCAGTCTATTAAAAGTTAAAACTCCATTCAGCCACAGCAGCAATCAGAGTAAATCCCATTAACTCCGATTCACTGTGTTCTGTCTTTGTAGCCAACTTGTTGTCCACTCTGGTGCTAATCCTCTTACTCCACTTGCTCTGAGATTACTCACCACTCTGTTAAGTGTTAACTTACTTCAGAAATTTAGAAACTCAAGGTGTCTGACATGAATCATATTAATCTCATCGATTATTCCAGATTATTACTCAAATAATTCAACAAAATCTGTCAAGAATGATCTTAGAACATAGAACAGTACAGCACAGAACAGGCCCTTCGGCCCACGATGTTGTGCCGAGCTTTGTCTGAAACCCAGATCAAGCTATTTCCTCCCTATCATCCCGAAGTACTCCATGTGCCTATCCAATAGCTTCTTAAATGTTCCTAAAGTTTCTGACTCCACTATCCCAGCAGGCAGTCCATTCCACACCCCAACCATTCTGTGAGTAAAGAACCTACCTCGGACATCCTTCCTATATCTCCCACCATGAACCCTATAGTTATGCCCCCTAGTTACTGCTCCATTCACCCGAGGAAATAGTCTTTGAACGTTCACTCTATCTATCCCCCTCATCATCTTATAAACCTCTATCAAGTCTCCTCTCAACCTCCTCCGCTCCAAAGAGAAAAGCCCAAATTCCCTCAATCTTTCCTCATAAGACCTACCCTCCAAACCAGGCAGCATCCTGGTAAATCTCCTCTGCACTCTTTCCAGTGTCTCCACATCCTTCTTGTAGTGAGGTAACCAGAACTGCACACAATATTCCAAATGTGGTCTCACCAAGGGCCTGTACAGTTGCAGCATAGCCCCACGGCTCTTAAACTCAAACCTCCTGTTAATGAACGTCAACACAATATAGGCCTTCTTCACGGCTCTATCCACTTGAGTGACAACCTTCAGAGATCTATGGATATGAACCCCAAGATCTCTCTGTTCCTCCACATTCTTCAGAACCCTACCTTTGACCCTGTAATCCACATTTAAATTTGTTCCACCAAAATTAATCACCTCGCATTTGTCAGGGTTAAACTCCATTTGCCATTTTTCAGCCCAGCCTTGCATCCTATCTATATCTCTTTGCAGCCTACAACAGCCCTCCACCTCATCCACTACTCCACCAATCTTGGTGTCATCAGCAAATTTACTGATCCACCCTTCAGCCCCCTCCTCCAAGTCATTTATAAAAATTACAAATAGCAGAGGACCAAGCACTGATCCCTGTGGCACTCCGTTGGTAACCGGTTTCCAGTCCGAAAATTTTCCATCCATCACCACCCTCTGTCTTCTGTTAGATAGCCAGTTACCTATCCAATCGGCCAAACTTCCCTCTATCCCACACATCCTTACTTTCTTCATAAGCCGACCGTGGGGGACTTTATCAAACGCCTTACTAAAATCCATGTATATGACATCAACTGCACTACCTTCATCTACACACTTAGTTACCTCCTCAAAAAATTCTATCAACTTTGTGAGGCAAGACTTGCCCTTCACAAATCCATGCTGACTATCCCGGATTAAGCTGCATCTTTCTAAATGGTCGTAAATCCTATCCCTAAGGACCTTTTCCATCAACTTACCGACCACCGAAGTAAGACTAACCGGCCTATAATTACCAGGGTCATTTCTATTCCCTTTCTTAAACAGAGGAACAACATTCGCCACTCTCCAGTCCTCTGGCACCACCCCCGTGGACAGTGAGGACCCAAAGATCAATGCCAAAGGCTCTGCCATCTCATCCCTTGCCTCCCAAAGAATCCTAGGATATATTTCATCAGGCCCAGGGGACTTATCAACTTTCAGTTTATTCAAAATTGCTAGTACATCTTCCCTCCGAACATCTACTTCCTCCAGCCTATCAGCCTGTGACACCCTCTCTTCCTCAAAAACATGGCCCCTCTCCTTGGTGAATACCGAAGAAAAGTATTCATTCTTCACCTCTCCTATCTCTTCTGACTCCATGCACAAATTCCCACTGCTGTCGTTGACCGGCCCCAACCTCACCCTGGTCATTCTTTTATTCCTCACATAAGAGTAAAAAGCCTTGGAGTTTTCCTTGATCCGACCCGCAAGGACTTCTCATGCCCCCTCCTAGCTCTCCTAAGCCCCTTTTTCAGCTCATTTCTTGCAAACTTGTAACCCTCCATCGAGCCAACTGAATCTTGTTTTCTCAACCGAACATACGCTTCCTTCTTCCTCTTCGAACCATCGAAAATTACAGCTCAGAAACAGGCCTTTTGGACCTTCTTGTCTGTGCCGAACCATTTTTTGCCAAGTCCCACTGACCTGCACTTGGACCATATCCCTCCACACCCCTCTCATCCATGAACCCGTCCAAGTTTTTCTTCAATGTTAAAAGTTACCATTTACCACTTTATCTGGCAGCTCATTCCACACTCCCACCACTCTCTGTGTGAAGAAGCCCCCCCTAATATACCCTTTAAACTTTTCTCCTTTCACCCTTAACCCATGCCCTCTGTTTTTTCTCTCCCCTAGCCTCAGTGGAAAAAGCCTGCTTGCATTCACTCTATCTATACCCATCAAAATCCTATACACCTCTGTCAAATCTCCCCTCAATCTTCTACGCTCCAGGGAATAAAGTCCCAACCTATTAAATCTCTCTCTGTAACTCAGCTTCTCAAGTCCCGGCAACATCCTTGTGAACCTTCTCTGCACTCTTTCAACCTTATTTACATCCTTCCTGTAACTAGGTGACCAAAACTGTATGCAAAACTCCAAATTCGGCCTCATATAGCCTTACCATAACACTCCAACTTTTATACTCGATACTCCGATTTATAAAGGCCAATGTACCAAAGGCACTCTTTATGACCCTATCCACCTGTGACGTCACTTTTAGGGAATTCTGTTCCTGTATTCCCAGATCCCTCTGTTCAGCTGCACTCTTCAGAGTCCTACCGTTTACCTTGTACGTTCTACTTTGGTTTGTCCTTCCAAAGTGCAATATCTCACACTTGTCTGCGTTAAATTCCATTTGCCATTTTTCAGCCCATTTTTCTCGTTGATCCAAATCCCTCTGCAAGCTTTGAAAACATTCCTCACTGTCCACTACACCTCCAATCTCTGTATCATCAGCAAACTTGCTGATCCAATTGACCACATTATCATCCAGATCATTGATATAGATGACAAACAACAATGGACCCAACACCGATCCCTGCGGCACACCACTAGTCACAGGCCTCCACTCAGAGAAGCAATCCTCCACAACCACTCTCTGGCTTCTTCCATTGAGCCAGTGTCTAATCCAATTTACTACCTCCCCATGTATACCTAGCGACTGAACCTTCCTAACTAACCTCCCATGAGGGACCTTGTCAAAGGCCTTGCTGAAATCCAGGTAGACAACATCCACCGCCTTCCCTTCATTCACTTTCCTGGTAACCTCCTTGTAAAACTCTAATAGATTGGTCAAACATGACCTACCACGCACAAAGCCATGTTGACTCTCCCTAATAAGTCCCTGTCTATCCAAATATTTGTAGATCCTATCCCTTATCACACCTTCCAATAACTTGCCCACCACCGACGTCAAACTTACTGGCCTATAATTTCCCGGATTTCTTTTGGATCCTTTTTTAAACAACGGGACAACATGAGCCACCCTCCAATCATCCGGCACCTCTCCCGTGAATACTGACATTTTAAATATGTCTGCCAGGGACCCTGCAAGTTCAACACTAGCTTCCCTCAAGGTCCGTGGGAATACCCTGTCCGGTCCTGGGGATTTATCCACTCTGATTTGCCTCAAGACAGAGAGCACCTCCTCCCCTTTAATCTGTAAAGGTTCCATGGCCTCCCTACCTGTTTGCCCTATTTCCGTAGACTCCATGCCCGTTTCCTCAGTAGATACGGATGCAAAAAAACCATTTAGTATCTCCCCCATCTCTTTTGGTTCCATACACAGTCTACCACTCTGGTCTTCAAGAGGACCAATTTTATCCCTCACTATCCTTTTGCTCCGAACATACCTATGGAAGCTCTTTGTATTTTCCTTCACTCTGTCTGCCAAAGCAACCTCATGTCTTCTTTTAGCCCTCCTGATCTCCCTCTTAAGTAGCTTCTTGCACTTTTTATACTCCTTGAGCATCTGATCTGTTCCTTGCTGCCTGCACATTTCATACAAATCTCTCTTCCTCTTAATCAGTGTTACAATCTCCCTCGAGAACCAAGGATCCTTATTCCTATTTACTTTGCCTTTAATCCTGACAGGAACATACAAACTCTGCACTCTCAAAATTTCTCCTTTGAAGGCCTCCCACTTTCCATTTACATCCTTACCAGAGAACAGCCTGTGCCAATCCACACTTCCCAGATCCCTTCTCATTTCATCAAATTTGGCCTTTTTCCAGTTCAGAACTTCAACCCGAGGACCAGATCTATCCTTATCCACGATTAGGTTGAAACTAATGGCATTATGATCACTGGATCCAAAGTGTTCCCTCACACTCACATCCATCACCTGCCCTAACTCATTTCCCAATGGGAGATCCAATATCGCATCCTCTCTAGTTGGCACCTCTATATACTGATGTAGAAAATTCTCCTGAACACATTTTACAAACTCTACCCCATCTAAACCTTTAACAGTATGCGAGTTCCAATCTATATGTGGAAAATTAAAATCCCCTACTATCACAACTTTGTGTTTCTTGCAGTTGTCAGCTATCTCTCCGCTGATTTGCTCCACCAATTCTCGCTGACTATTGGGTGGTCTATAATACAAGCCCATTAATGTGGTCATACCTTTCCTGTTTCTCAGCTCCACCCATAGGGCCTCTGTAGACAAGCTCCCTAATCTATCCTGCCTGAGTACCGCTGTAACATTTTCCCTGACCAACAATGCCACCGCCCCCCCCCCCCCCGCCACCTTTTATCCCTCTGCCTCTATCCCGCCTGAAACATTGGAACCCTGGAACATTGAGCTGCCAGTCCTGCCCCTCCTGTAGCCAAGTTTCACTAATGGCTATAATGTCATATTTCCATGTGTCGATCCACACCTTCAACTCATCTGCCTTCCCCACAATACTCCTGGCATTGAAATAGACACACCTCAAAAGATTATTTCCACCACACTCTACCCTTCCTTTTGTAATTTTGCTTGAACTAACCTGTCTTTTTACCCCTGCTCCACTATCTGCTCTGGCACTCTGGTTCCCACCCCCCTGCAAATCTAGTTTAAACGCTCCCCAATAACACTAGCAAACCTCCCTGCAAGTATATTGGTCCCCTTGTAGTTTAGGTGTAACCCGTCTCTCTTGTACAGGTCCCACCTGCCCCAGAAGAAGTCCCAATGAGCCAAGAATTGGAAACCCTGCCCCCTGCACCAGTTCCTCAGCCACGTGTTCATCCGCCCAAGCATCCTACTCCTGCCCTCACTGGCATGAGGCTCAGGTAGCAATCCTGAGATTACTCCCCTCGGGATCCTGCTTTTTAACTTCCTTCCAAGCTCTTTGTACTCACTCTTTAGGACCTCCTCACTCTTCCTTCCCACGTCATTGGTCTCTTGACAAGACATTCCACCTCTTTTGTCAACCATGGTTCCCTCACTCGGCCATTTCCTCTCTGCCTGGCAGGGACATACCTATCAAGGACACGCAGTATTTGTTCCTTGAAAAAGTTCCACTTATCATTAGTGCCTTTGCCTGACAATTTTTGTTCCCATCCTATGCTTCCTAATTCCCGCCTGATTGCATCATAATTACCTCTCCCCCAATTGTAAACTATGCCCTGCCGTATGGCCCTCTCCCTCTCCATTGCAATAACAAAAGACACCGAATTGTGGTCACGATCTCCAAAGTGCTCTCCCACAACCAAATCCAACACTTGGCCCGGTTCATTTCCCATTACCAAATCCAATGTGGCCCCACCTCTTGTCGGCCTATCCACATATTGTGTCAGGAACCCCTCCTGCACACACTGCACAAAAACTGCCCCATCCGAACTATTCGACCTATAAAGGTTCCAATCAATATTTGGAAGGTTAAAGTCCCCCATGACAACTACCCTGTGACCCCCACACCTATCCATAATCTGCTGAGCAATTTCTTGCTCCACATCTCTATTACTATTTGGGGGCCTATAGTAAACTCCTAACAACGTGACCGCTCCTTTCCTATTCCTAACCTCAGCCCATATTACCTCTGTAGGCAGATCCCCTTCGAAATGCCTTTCTGCAGCCGTTACACTCTCCTTGATTAACAGTGCCACTCCTCCACCTCTTTTACCAGCTACCCTACACTTACTGAAACATCTATACCCCAGAACTTCCAACAACCATTCCTGTCCTTGTTCTACCCATGTCTCCGTAATGACCACAACATCGTAGTCCCAAGTGCTAATCCACGCCCAAGGTTCACCTACCTTATTTCGGATGCTCCTTGCATTGAAGTCGACACACTTCAACCCACCTTCTTGTCTGCTGGTACCCACCTTTGACCATGATACCCTTCCCAGTACCTCACTACACTCACTGACCTCCGGACGACAACTCCTTTTCCCATCCCCCTGAAAAATTAGTTTAAACCCCCCCGAAGAGCCATAGCAAATTTCCCTCCCAGGATATTGGTGCCCCTCTGGTTCAGGTGCACCCCGTCCTGTTGGTACAGGTCCCACCTTCCCCAGAAAGTGTTCCAATTATCCACATAGCTGAAACCCTCCCTCCTGCACCATCCCCGCATCCAGGTGTTTAACTGCACTCTCTCCCTGTTCCTTAACTCGCTATCCCGTGGCAGCGGCAACATACCAGAGATGACAACCTGTTTTGTCTTGGCTCTCAGCTTTCACCCAAGCTCCCTGAATTCCTGTTTCAAATCCCCATCCCCTCTCTTCCTATGTCTTTGGTGCCGACGTGCACCACGACTTGTGACTGTTCCCCCTCCCCCTTTCGAATCCTGAAGACACGGTCGGAGATGTCACGGACCCTGGCATCCGGGAGGCAACATACCATCCGTGAGTCTCTCTTGTTGCCACAGAACCTCCTATCTGTCCCTCGAACAAACGAGTCCCCAATAACTATAGCTCTACCGCTCTCCCCCTTTCCCTTCTGAGCCACAGGGACGGATTCAGCGCTGGCGATCTGGTCACTGCGGTTCACCACTGGTAGGTCGCCCCCCTCAACTGTATCCAAAGTGGAATACTTGTTGCTAAGGGGAACAACCACAGGGGATCACCGCAACAACTGCTTCCTCCCAGCCCCTCTCACTGTCACCCATCTATTTTCATTCCCTGGAGCAACTATATCCCTGAAGCTTGTGTCTATGGCCCTCTCTGCCTCCCTGATGACGCTAAGCTCATCCAACTCCAGCTCCAGCTTCCTAACGCGGTCTTGGAGGAGCTGCAGATGGGTGCACCTCCCACAGGTGTAATCAGCAGGGACACTGACGGTGTCCCTCACCTCAAACATTCTGCAGGAGGTACATTGCACTGCCTTCACTTCCATCCCCTCCATATAACTTACTGCTACAAAGAAAAAGAATTGCTCCAATGGAACACTGAACCCTTTTTCCCCTTCCTCAGAGTGCACTGGGAAAGAACAAGGATTCAAAATTGAAGGATAACAGAATGAATTTAAACCTGTCCTGTGTCGCCCGCTTCCGCCTAAGCCCTGCGAGCCAAAGCCCTTCCAGCTCTCACTCTGCTTCCCACTCAGTCCACTGCCCGCTCCCGACGCTGCCCGCTGTATAGTGCGGCCTGCCTTTTATGTTCCAGTCGAACAAAGAGGTCGAACCCCCCAGGGAACGGACTTTTATACGAAGAACTCAACCTCCCAGTGAATATGTGCTGAGCTCTCCTTATCACAGCCTGTGTTACTTGATTTGTTTTACTCTTTTGGATTTGGTTCAATTATTCATGTTCAGACTGTTGATGTTGATGTAGAGACTGGACCATTGATCTTTGGAATTTTGTTTCTTTCCTGATTTAAACACAATAATAACATAAACCATCTCCTGCTTTCCAATCCTGTGGTTAACCTCTGACGCTGTGATGGTTAAGAAGGCAGACATGACAGTTGTCTTTATTAGCCGAGGTGTAGGAGATAGGAGCAGGGAGGTTGTGATGGAGCTGTATAAAACCCTCATTAAGCCTCGGCTGGAGGACTGTGAGGAGTTCCGGTGGCCTCACGAGAAGAAGGATGTGATTTCCCAGCGAGGGACGGAAGAGGGATTCACCGGGATGTTTCCTGGGCTGGAGTGTTTCTGCAGTGAAGACAGGATGGTGAGGCTGGGGTTGTTTTCTTCAGGACAGTGAACGCGGAGCGTGAACGCCATTGTGGTTACAAAATAATGAGGGACAAAGATAGGAGAGTTAAGAAGAAACTTTTTCCTCGTAGCAGAGGGGTCATTATCCAGGAGCAGTGGATTTAGGGTGGATTTGAGGGGAACATTAACGTTCCATAGTCATGTCAGAAATCCTGCTGGCCATCCTGCACAGCAGGATTCCACAGACATGCCAATCGCAACGTGTTAGCAGCCAGATAGAAAACAAAAGAGTAGATGTGAATTGAAGAAAGGGTAAAACACAATAGCACGGATTCACCCCCAGTTACAGAGTCGCTGTTTATAAATCCAACTTATGGGAGGATGTGATTGAGGGTCTTTATCCAAATTCAAGAAAGGCATTGATTAAGAAGGGAAAAAAAATCAGAGTATGAAAATGAACTGTTGTGGAAGGTTAAAATGGGCAGGATGGAGAGATGCTTCAGCGTGATTTGGAGAGGATGTGTGTGGGCATCTGCATGGAAGATGCAGTATAATGTGACTAAGTGTGAGGTTATCCACTTTGGCAGCAATAAGAAGAAAACAGGTTATTACTTGAACGGATGTAAATTGAGAGCTGGATACTCAGCGAGACCTTGGTGTCCTCATGCATCAGTCACTGAAAGTAAGCAAGCAGGCACAGCAGGCAGTAACAAAGGCAAATGGGATGTTGGCCTTCACAGCGAGAGGATTTGAGTAGAGAAATAGGGATGTTTTGCTACAATTGTCGAGGGCATTGGAGTATGATAGAACATAGAACATAGAACAGTACAGCACAGAACAGGCCCTTCGGCCCACGATGTTGTGCCGAGCTTTATGTGAAACCAAGATCAAGCTATCCCACTCCCTATCATCCTGTTGTGCTCCATGTGCCTATCCAATAACCGCTTAAATGTTCCTAAAGTGTCTGACTCCACTATCACTGCAGGCAGTCCATTCCACACCCCAACCACTCTCTGCGGAAAGGACCTACCTCGGATATCCTTCCTATATCTCCCACCATGAACCCTATAGTTATGCCCCCTTGTAATAGCTCCATCCACCCGAGGAAATAGTATTTGAACGTTCACCCTATCTATCCCCTTCATCATTTTATAAACCTCTATTAAGTCTCCCCTCAGCCTCCTCCGCTCCAGAGAGAACAGGAATCGCTCCCTCAACCTTTCCTCATAAAACCTACCATGCAAACCAGGCAGCATCCTGGTAAATCTCCTCTGCACTCTTTCCAGCACTTCCACATCCTTCTTATAGTGAGGTGACCAGAACTGCACACAATATCCCAAATGTGGTCTCACCAAGGTCCTGTACAGTTGCAGCATAACCCCACGGCTCTTAAACTCCAAGCCCCTGTTAATAAAAGCTAACACACTCTTGGCCTTCTTCACAGCTGTACCCACTTGAGTGGCAACCTTTAGAGATCTGTGGATATGGACCCCAAGATCTCTCTGTTCCTCCACAGTCTTCAGAACCCTACCATCCTCAAGGATGACACTAAATAGTGACACAATCCCCAAGGATCACTCTAAATAGTGACACAATTTCCAAGGATCACTCTAAATAGTGACACAATCCCCAAGGATCTCTCTAATTAGTGACACAATCCAAAGGGATCACTCTAAATAGTGACACAATCCCCAAGGATCTCTCTAAATAGTGACACAATCCCCAAGGATCACTGTAAGTAGTGACACAATCCCTAAGGATCACTCTAAATAGTGAGACAATCCCCAAGGATCACTCTAAATAGTGACACAGACCCAAGCATCAATCTAAATAGTGACACAATCCCCCAGGATCACTCTAAATGGTGACACAATCCCCAAGGACCACTCTAAATACTGACACAATCCCCAAGGGTCACTCTAAACAGTGACACAATCTCCAAGGATCACTCTAAATAGTGACACAATCCCCAAGGGTCACTCCAAATAGTGACACAATCCCCAAGGATCACTCTAAATAGTGACATAATCATAAGAACATAAGAACATAAGAAATAGGAGCAGGAGTAGGCCATCTAGACCCTCGAGCCTGCCCCGCCATTCAATTAGATCATGGCTGATCTGAAGAGAATCAGTTCCACCTACCCGCCTGATGGGACTGAAGGTGGACAAGTCCCCGGGTCCGGATGGAATGCATCCCAGGGTATTGAAAGAAATGTCAGAGGTAATAGTGGATGCGTTAGTGATTATTTATCAAAACTCGTTGCATTCTGGGGTAGTGCCGGTTGATTGGAAAACGGCTAATGTTACGCCGCTGTTTAAAAAAGGAAGGAGACAAAAGGTGGGTAACTATAGGCCGGTCAGCTTAACGTCTGTAGTAGGGAAAATGCTGGAATCCATTATTAAAGAGGAGATAGCAGGGCATCTGGATAGAAATGGTTCGATCAATCAGACGCAGCATGGATTCATGAGGGGAAAGTCGTGCTTGACGAACATGTTGGATTTTTATGAAGATGTGACTAGGGCGGTTGATGGAGGAGAACCGGTGGATGCGGTGTTTTTGGATTTCCAAAAGGCGTTTGATAAGGTGCCCCATAAAAGGCTGCTGAAGAAGATTAGGGCACACGGAGTTGGGGGTAGTGTGTTAAAGTGGATTGGGGACTGGCTATCCGACAGGAAGCAAAGAGTCGGAATAAATGGGTGTTTTTCCGGTTGGAGGAAGGTAACTAGTGGCGTGCCGCAGGGATCGGTACTCGGGCCGCAACTGTTTACCATTTATATAGATGATCTGGAGGAGGGGACGGAGTGTAGGGTAACGAAGTTTGCAGACGACACAAAGATAAGTGGAAAAGTGAATCGTGTGGAGGACGGAGAAGATCTGCAGAGAGATTTGGACAGGCTGAGTGAGTGGGCGAGGATATGGCAAATGGAGTATAACGTTGAGAAATGCGAGGTTATACACTTTGGAGGAAATAATAACAAATGGGATTACTATCTCAATGGAAACAAATTAAAACATGCTACCGTGCAAAGGGACCTGGGGGTCCTTGTGCATGAGACGCAAAAGCCCAGTCTGCAGGTACAACAGGTGATCAAGAAGGCAAATGGGATGTTGGCCTATATTGCGAGGGGGATAGAATATAAAAGCAGGGATGTCTTGATGCACCTGTACAGGGCATTGGTGAGGCCGCAGCTGGAATACTGTGTGCAGTATTGGTCCCCTTATATGAGGAAGGATATATTGGCATTGGAGGGAGTGCAGAGAAGGTTCACCAGGTTGATACCGGAGATGAGGGGTTTGGATTATGAGGAGAGGCTGAGGAGATTGGGTTTGTACTCGTTGGAGTTTAGAAGGATGAGGGGGGATCTTATGGAGACTTATAAGATAATGCGGGGGCTGGATAGGGTGGAGGCGGAGAGATTCTTTCCACTTAGTAAGGAAGATAAAACTAGAGGACACAGCCTCAAAATAAAGGGGGGTCGGTTTAAGACAGAGTTGAGGAGGAACTTCTTCTCCCAGAGGGTGGTGAATCTCTGGAATTCTCTGCCCACTGAGGTGGTGGAGGCTACCTCGCTGAATATGTTTAAAGCGCGGATGGATGGATTCCTGAGCGGTAAGGGAATTAAGGGTTATGGGGATCAGGCGGGTAAGTGGTACTGATGCACGTCAGATCAGCCATGATCTTATTGAATGGCGGGGCAGGCTCGAGGGGCTAGATGGCCTACTCCTGCTCCTATTTCTTATGTTCTTATGTTCTTATGATCCCTATAACCCCTAATTCCCTTACCGATCAGGAATCCATCTATCCGTGATTTAAACATATTCAACGAGGTAGCCTCCACCACTTCAGTGGGCAGAGAATTCTAGAGATTCACCACCCTCTGAGAGAAGAAGATCCTCCGCAACTCTGTCCTAAACTGACCCCCCTTTATTTTGAGGCTTTGCCCTCTAGTTCTAGTTTCCTTTCTAAGTGGAAAGAATCTCTCCACCTCTACCCTATCCAGCCCTTTCATTATCTTATAGGTCTCTACAAGATCCCCCCTCAGCCTTCTAAATTCCAACGAATACAAACCCAATCTGCTCAGTCGCTCCTCATAATCAACACCCCTCATCTCTGGTATCAACCTGGTGAACCTTCTCTGCAGTCCCTTCAAGGCCAATATATTCTTCCGCAAATAAGGGGACCAATACTGCACACAGTATTCCAGCTGCGGCCTCACCAATGCCCTGTACAGATGCACTGTGGACATCTGGTTTTATATTCTATCCCCCTTGCGATACAGGCCAACATCCCATTTGCCTTCTGGATCACCTGTTGCACCTGCAGACTGGGTCTTTGCGTCTCATGCACAAGGACCCCAGGTCCCTCTGCACAGCAGCATGTTGTAATTTTTTTCCATTTAGATAATAATCCAATTTGCTATTATTTCCACCAAAGTGAATCACCTCGCATTTGCCAACGTTATACTCCATCTGCCAGATCCTCGCCCACTAACTCAGCCTGTCCAAATCTGTCTGCAGACCTTCGACGCCCTCCAACCGATTCACAATCCCGAAGGATCACTCTAAACAGTGACACAATCACCAAGGATCACTCTAAATAGTGACACAATCCCCAAGGATCACTCTCAATAGTGACACAATACCCAAGGATCACTCTAAATAGTGACACAATCCCCAAGGATCTATCTAAATAGTGACACAGTCCCCAAGGATCACTCTAAATAGTGAAAGAATCCACAAGGATAATCAAAATATTGACACAACACCAAGGTAACTCTAAATAGGGGCACTATCCCCAAGGTCACTCTAAATACTGAGACAATCCCCGGCGATCACTCTAAATGCTGCCACAATCCCCGAGGATCACTCTAAATAGTGACACAATCCCCAAGAATCACTCTAAATAATGACACAATCCCCAAGAATCACTCTAAATAGTGACACAATCCCCAAGAATCACTCTACATAATGACACAATCCCCAAGGATCACTCTAAATAGTGACACAAATCCCAAGAATCACTCTAAATAGTGAAACAATCCCCAAGGATCACTCTAAACAGTGTCACAATCCCCAAGGATCATTCTAAATAGTGAGACAATCCACAAGGATTACTCTAAATAGTGAGGCTATCCAAAAGGATCACTCTAAGTAGTAACACAATCCCCAAGGATCAATCTCAATAGTGAGACAAACCCCAAGGATAAATCTAAGTTGTGTCACAATCCTCAAGGATCACTCTAAATAGTGCACAATCCCCAAGGATCACTCTAAATAGGGACACAATCCCCAAGGATCACTCTAAATAGTGACACAATCCCCAAGGAACACTCTAAATAGTGACACAATCCCCAAGGATCACTCTAAATAGTGACACAATCCCCAAGGATCACTCTAAATACTGACACAATCCCCAAGGAACACTCTAAATAGTGACACAATCCCCAAGGATCACTCTATATAGTGACACAATCCACAAGGATCACTCTAAATAGTGACACAATCCCCAAGGATCACTCTAAATCGTGCACAATCCCCAATGATCACTCTGAATAGTGAGACAATCCCCAAGGATAACTCGAAATAGTGACACAATCCCCAAGGATCACTCTAAATAGTGACACAATCCCCACGGATCAGTCTAAATGGTGACACAATCCCGAAGGATCACTCTCAATAGTGGCACAATCCCCAAGGAACTCTGTAAATAGAGACACAATCCCCAAGGATCACTCTAAATAGTGCACAATCCCCAAGGATCACTCTGAATAGTGACACAATCCCCAAGGGTCACTCTAAATAGTGACACAGTCCCCAAGGATCACTCTAAATAGTGGCACAATCCCCAAGGATCACTCTAAATAGTGACACAATCCCCAAGGATCACTCTAAATAGTGACACAATCCCCAAGGATCACTCTAAATAGTGACACAATCCCCAAGGATCACTCTAAATAGTGACACAATCCCCAAGGATCACTCTAAATAGTGCACAATCCCCAAGGATGACACCAAATAGTGACACAATCCTCAAGGATCACTCTAAATAGTGACACAATCCCCAAGTATCACTCTAAATAGTGACACAATCCCCAAGTATCACTCTTAATAGTGACACAATCCCCAAGGATCACACCAAATAGTGACACAATTCCCAAGGATCACTCTAGATAGTGACACAACCCCCAAGGATCATTCTAAATAGTGACACAATCCCCAAGGATCACTCTAAATAGTGACACAATCCCGATGGATCACTCTAAGTAGTGGCACAATCCCCACTGTCAACAGTGGCACTATCCCCCAGGGTTATTGTAAACAGTGACTGATGCATGATTAATTCACTCGGGAGGCTCGGACGTACCCGGGAAATAAAGGCTTTTTTTCGCAACAAGAAAAGAGCATTCTGCTTAACAATACTATACCAGACCGAGGGCCACTAGGAAGTAGCAGTGACCTCTATACTCCTGTAAGAAGGCGGAGCCAAACGGAGTGTACCACAGAACAATGCTCACAGGTAGAACACCCCAACCCTAACCCCAACAGTAACAAGAGTAACATATGTACAAGTACCCATAGTGGTAACCATCTATGGTTCACCACATTCACCCCTCCTTTAAAAAACAAAGGCCGATGGGGTAAGGAGACAATACGAGCTGTCCATACATTCACAAGTTCAGTCGTATCGGGGGTCCGCACCGTCTCTGCGTCCTCCGCAGCACTGGCTCCAGTGCCGGTTCTGGTGACCGTGGTAACGACCCTCTCGCCGAGGTGGTGTCCAGTGACTCCTTCAGTTCCTCACACGCCTGTGGACCTCGAGGTGGCGACAATCTCCTGGACTCAGGCAAGCTGTACACGGGAGTAAGAGGATTAAGTTGAGGTCCCAATGCTGCCCGCGCCGTGTCAGGAGGGGAGAGAATGGGCAAAGGAATCCTAACCAGGGGTGCGGGAGTTTCCTGGTCCCAGGTCTCTGATAGAGACCGTGTCCTCTCGCCCGTCAGGATATGCCACATAGGCATATTGAGGGTTGGCGTCGGGGAGATGGACCTGTTCAACCAAAGGGTCGGACTTGCGGGCCCTAACATGCCGCCACAGGAGGACAGGTCCTGAGTACGTCAACCAAGACGGCAGTGAGGTCCCAGAGGAAGACTTCCTGGGGAAGGTAAGCATCCGCTCATGTGGGGTAGCGTTGGTTGCCGTACACAGGAGGGACCGGATTGAATGGAGCGCATCAGAAAGTACCTCTTGCCAACGGGAGACTAGAAGACCCCTCAACCTTAACGCCAGTAAAACAGCCTTCCAGACTGTAGCGTTTTATCTCTCGACCTGTCCGTTACCCCTGGGGTTGTAACTCGTAGTCCTACTTGAGGCAATTCCTTTAGAGAGCAGGTATTGCCTCAAGTCGTCCCTCATAAACGACGAACCCCTATCACTGTGGATATAACTGGGGTAGCCGAACAGGGTAAAAATACTCCACAGGGCTTTGATGACCGTGGCAGAGGACATATCAGAACAGGGGATGGCAAAGGGGAATCAGGAGTACTCGTCAACCACGTTGAGGAAATACACATTCCGATCTGTCAAAGGAAGGGGGGCCCTTGAAATCGAAACTTAGTCATTCAAAAGGGCGAGTGGCCTTAATGAGATATGCCCTGTCAGGCTGGTAGAAGTGTGGCTTGCACTCTGCACATACCTGGCAGCTTCGAGTTATCGACCTGACATCTTCTATGGAGTAGGGCAGATTCCGGGCCTTTACAAAATGGAAGAGCCGAGTGATCCCCGGATGGCAGAGATCATTGTGGAGGGCCTGTAGCTGGTCCTCCTGCACACTGGCACATGTTCCACGCGACAGGGCATCTGAGCGCTCATTGAGCTTCCCCGGACGGTACATGATATCATAGTTGTAGGTGGAGAGTTCGATTCTCCACCTCAAGATTTTATCATTCTTAATTTTTCCCCTTGACGTGTTGTTGAACATGAAAGCCACGGACCGCTGGTCCGTGAGCAGGGTAAATCGTTTGACAGCCAAATAATGGCGCCAATGCCGTACGGCCTCCACAATGGCCTGAGCCTCTTTTTCCACAGAGGAGTGCCGAATTTCAGAGCCTTGGAGGGTGCGAGAGAAAAAGGCGACGGGCCTGCCCGCCTGGTTAAGTGTGGCGGCCAGGGCGAAATCAGATGCATCACTCTCCACCTGAAAGGGGATGGACTCATCGACAGCGTGCATCGTGGCTTTTGCGATGTCAGCTTTTATCCCTTCAAAGGCTAGGCGAGCGTAAAAACTTCTGGAGGTTGGCGTCGTGGTTCTGCTGGTCATGGCCGCAGATAGTGACGTTGTCCAGATACGGGAAGGTAGCCCGTAGCCCGTTTTTGTCCACCATTCGGTCCATCTCACGCTGGAAGACCCAGACCCCATTAGTGACGCCGGAAGGGACTCTTAAAAAGTGGTAGAGACGGCCATCCGCCTCAAAGGCCGTGTATTTGCGGTCCTCTGGGTGAATGGGGAGCTGGTGGTAGGCTGACTTCATGTTGATGGTGGAGAACACCCGGTACTGTGCAATCTGCTTGACCATGTCAGATATGCGCGGGAGAGGGTACGCGTGCAGCTGCGTGTACCTATTAATGGTCTGACTATAGTCGATGACCATCCGGGGCTTGTCTCCAGCCTTGACCACCACGGCTTGTGCTCTCCATGGGCTAGTGTTAGGTTGAATGACCCCTTCCCTGAGGAGCCGCTGAACCTCAGATCGAATAAAGATCTGATCCTTAGCGCTGTAACGCCTGCACTTAGTGGCGATGGGCTTGCAGCCTGGCACGAGATTTTCAAATAGGGAAGGCGGGGTAATTTTGTGTCGAAAGACTGCATGTGGAGTGCGCTGGACAATTTGGAGGCTCCCACTGAAAGTGGAGGGAGTGGCCCATCGTACTGCAGGGTCACACTCTTCAGGTGGATCATAAAGTCTAGCCCCAGGAGTACCGGAGCGCAAGGGTGCGGTAACACGAGGAGCCTGAAGTTCTCGTAAACTGTGCCCCGCACCGTTAAGGTTACCACTCAGCTCCCAAGAACGACAACAGATCAGGACCTCGACGCCATGGAGATTGTCTGCCTGACAGTTTGTACACGGAGAGCGCACCGTTTCACTGTATCCGGATGGATGAAACTCTCTGTGCTCCCGCTGTCAAACAAGCAATGTGTCAGGCGCCCGTTTACCGCTATGTCCATCATGGACTTGTCGAGTCTGTGAGGCTTGGCCTGGTCCAGGATGATTGACGCCACTATTGGATCCCGAGTGTAACTGCATGCAGCTGAGATAGTCGACGACGAGGGCCCCTGCTGGTCTTCTGCGGCCGGTGTCGACCAAAATGGCTGTGCCCACGAATCGCACGTGGTTGAAGACATCAACGAGTCCGGAGACGAGGAGATGGATCCTGGGGAGTCACACGCAGCACTGCTAGGCTTGGAAGGGGTCTTTGCTCGGCTCACTTTTGCATAATGCCCTTTCTTCCCACAGGCGGAGCAAAACACCGTCCTGGCCGGACATCTCTGACGAGGGTGCTTCGCCAATCCACAGAAATAGCACCGTGGTCCTCCAGGAGCTGCTGCAGCCGTCAGGTCTGAAGTTGACAGCATTATCACGCAGTTCCGAGGAGCCGCAGGGTACAGTTGAGGCGGTGGCTTTATTTGCCACGATTTTCCCACGTGGTCGGTGGGGTAGGTTTCAAGACTTCTGGAGGCCATTACCATTGCATCGGCCAATTCCACCGTCTTAGCCAGGTCCAAGTTACCCTGCTGTAGCAGCCGCAGGCGAATATAGGATGAGCCGATTCCCGCCACGAATGCATCTCGGATCAGATCGTTGGTGTATTGAGTAGCCGACACCTCCTTGCAATTGCAGGCTCTGGCTAGCTGTTGAAGTTCGCGCAGGTACTGTCCCGTCCTTTTGCCGGGCTGCCGCCGTCGAGTGGCTAATAGGTGACGAGCATGAATTTCGTTCGGCGGTTTATGGTACCCCTTCTTGAGTAATTCGATGGCCTCTTTGTAATCTTGGGAGTCACGGATTGTTGCATACACAGTGTCGCTCACCCTTGCGTGGAGGACCCACAATCTGTCGGCGTTGGTCTGGTCTGCTGTCGAGACGTCGATGTAATCCTGGAAAAACTTCAACCAATGGTCGAAAGTGTTCGACGCTCCCGCGGCACGCGGATCCAAGGTTAGCCGATCGGGTTTCAGCATCTGCTCCATTTTTTTTTTCGAACAAAATTTCGGTATTTTGTTCAGTATTTTGTTGCGAATAAAATATGCGCGATTAATTCACTCGGGAGGCTAGGACGTGCCCGGGAATAAAGGCTTTTATTCGCAACAAGAATAGAGCACACTGCTTAACAATACTATCCCAGACTAAGGGCCACTAGGAAGTAGCAGTGACCTTTATACTCCTGTAAGAAGGCGGAGCCAAACGGAGTGTACCACAGAACAATGCTAACAGGTGGAACACCCCTACCCTAACCCCAACAGTAACAAGACTAACATATGTACAAGTACCTATTGTGATAACCGTCTATGGTTCACCACAGTGACGCAATTCCCAAGGATCACTGTAAATCGAGACACAATCCCCAAGGATCACTGGAAATAGTAGCACAATCCCCAAGAATCACACTAAATAGTGACATAATCCCCAGGGATCAATCTAAACACCGACAGAATCCCAAAGGATCACTCTAAATAGTGAGACAATCCCCAAGGATCACTCTAAATAGTGTCACAATACCCAAGGATCACTCTAAATAGTGACACAATTCCCAAGGATCACTCCAAATAGTGAAACAATCCTCAAGGATCACTCTAAATAGTGACACAATCCCCAAGGATCACTCTAAATAGTGACACAACCCCAAGGATCACTGTAAATAGTGACATAATCCCCAAGGATCACGCTGAATAGTGATACAATCCCTAAGGATCACTCTAAATAGTGAGACAATCCAAAAGGATCACTCGAAATAGTGACACAATACCCAAGGATCACTCCAAATAGTGACACAATCCCCAAGGATCACTCTAAATAGTGACACAATCCCCAAGGATCACTCTAAATAGTGTCACAATCCCCAAGGATCACTCTAAATAGAGACACAATCCCCAAGGATCACTCTAAATCATAGAATCATAGAAACCCTACAGTGCAGAAGGAGGCCATTCGGCCCATCGAGTCTGCACCGACCACAATCCCACCGAGGCCCTACCCCCACATATGTACCTGCTAATCCCTCTAACCTACGCATCTCAGGACACTAAGGGGCAATTTTTAACCTGGCCAAACAACCTAACCCGCACATATTTGGACTGTGGGAGGAAAGCGGAGCACCCGGAGAAAACCCTCGCAGTTACGAGGAGAATGTGCAAACTCCACACAAACAGCGACCCGAGCCGGGAATCGAACCCGGGACCCTGGAGCTGTGAAGCAGCAGTGCTAACCACTGTGCTACCGTGCCGCCCCATTAGTGACACAATCCCCATGGATCACTCTAGATAGTGACACAATCCCCAAGAATCACTCTAAATAGTGACTCAATCCCCAAGGATCACTCTAATTTGTGACACAATCCCCAAGGATCACTCTAAATAGTGACACAATCCCCAAGAACCACTCTAAATAGTGACAGAATCATAGAAACCATAGAACCATGGAAAATTACAGCTCAGAAACAGGCCTTTTGACCCTTCTTGTCTGTGCCGAACCATTTTATGCCTAGTTCCACTGACATGCACTTGGACCGTATCCCTCCACACCCCTCTCATCCACGAACCCGTCCAAGTTTTTCTTGAATGTTAAAAGTGAACCCGCATTTACCACTTGATCCGACAGCTCATTCCACACTCCCACCAGTCTCTGTTTGAAGAAGCCCCCCCTAATATTCCCTTTAAACCTTTCTCCTTTCACCCTTAACCCATGCCTTCTGGTTTTGTTCTCCCCGAGCCTCAGCGGAAAAAGCCTGCTTGCATTCACTCTATCTATACCCATCAAAATCTTGTACACCTCTATCAAATCTCCCCTCAATCTTCTACGCTCCAGGGAATAAAGTCCCAACCTATTCAATCTCTCTCTGTAACTCAGCTTCTCAAGTCCCGGCAACATCCTTGTGAACCTTCTCTGCACTCTTTCAACCTTATTTACATCCTTCCTGTTACTCGGTGACCAAAACTGTACACAATACTCCAGATTTGGCCTCACCAATGCCTTATATAACCTTACCATAACACTCCAACTTTTCGTCTCGATACTCCGATTAATAAAGGCCAATGTACCAAAGGCACTCTTGATGACCCTATCCACCTGTGACGTCACTTTTCGGGAATTCTGTACCTGTATTCCCAGATCCCTCTGTTCAACTGCACTCTTCAGAGTCCTATTATTTACCCTGTATGTTCTACTTCCAAAGTGCAATATCTCACACTTGCCTGCATTAATTTCCAATTGCCATTTTTCAGTCCATTTTTCTAGTTGGTCCAAATCCCTCTGCAAGCTTTGAAAACCTTCCTCACTGTCCACTACACCTCCAATCTTTGTATCATCAGCAAACTTGCTGATCCAATTTACCACATTATCATCCAGATCATTGATATAGATGATAAAAAAAAATGGACCCAACACCGAACGCTGCGGCACACCACTAGTCACAGGCCTCCACTCAGAGAAGCAGTCCTCCACAATCACTATTTAGAGTGATCCTTGGGGATTCTGTCAGGATTTAGAGTGATCCGTGGGGATTGTGTCACTGTTTAGAGTGATCCTTGGGGATTGTGTCACTATTTAGAGTGATCTTTGTGGATTGTGTCACTATTTAGAGTGATCCTTGGCGATTGTGGCACTATTCAGAGCGATCGTTGGGGATTGTGTCACTATTTAGAGTGACCCTTGGGGGCTGTCACTATTTAGAGTGATCCTTGGGGATTGTGTCACCATTTAGAGTGATCCTTGGGGATTGTGTCACCATTTAGAGTGATCCTTGGGGATTGTGTCACCATTCAGAGTGATCCTTGGGGATTGTGTCACTATTTAGAGTGATCCATGGGGGGCATCACTATTTAGAGTGATCCTTGGGGATTGTGTCACTATTTAGAGTGACCCTTGGGGATTGTGTCAATATTTAGAATGACCCTTGGGGATTGTGTCACTATTTAGAGTGACCCTTGGGGATTGTGTCAATATTTAGAGTGACCCTTGGGGATTGCTTAAATATTTAGAGTGATCCTTGGGGATTGTGTCACTGTTTAGAGTGATCCTTGGGGATTGTGTCACTATTTAGAGTGATCCACTCAATAGTTACACAATCCCCAAGGATTACTCTAAATAGTGACACAATCCTCAAGGATCACTCTAAATAGTGACACAAAGCCCAAGGCTCACTCAAAATAGTGACTCAATCCCCAAGGATCAATCTAAATACTGACACAGTCCCCAAGGATCACTCTAAATAGTGACACCCCCCAAGGATCACTCTAAATACTGACACAATCCCCAAGGATCACACCTAATAGTGTCACAATCCCCAAGGATCACTCTAAATAGTGACACCCCTCAAGGATCACTCCAAATAATGACACATTCCCCAAGGATCACTCCAAATAGTGGCAGAATCCCCAAGGATCACTCTAATAGTGACACAAACACCAAGGTTCACTATAAATAGTGACGCCATCCCCAAGGATCACTCTAAATAGTGTCATAATCCCCAAAGATCACTCTAAATTGTGACACAATCCACAAGAATCACTCTAAATAGTCGCACAATCCCCAAGGATCACTCTAAATAGTGTCATAATCCCCAAAGATCACTCTAAATTATGACACAATCCCCACGGATCAGTCTAAATAGTGACACAATCCCCAAGGATCACTCTAAATAGAGACACAATCCCCAAGGATCACTCTAAATAGTGACACAATCCCCAAGGATCACTCTAAATAGTGACACAATCCCCAAGGATCACTCTAAATAGTCACATAATCCCTAAGGATCACTCTAAATAGTGTCATAATCCCCAAAGATCACTCTAAATTATGACACAATCCCCACGGATCAGTCTAAATAGTGTCTCAATCCCCAAGGAACACTCTAAATAGCGACACACCCCAGGGATCACTCTAAATACTGACACGATCCCCAAGGATCACTCTAAATACTGACTCAATAGAACATAGAACATTACAGCGCAGAACAGGCCCTTCGGCCCACGATGTTGCACCGACCAGTTAAAAAAAAAACTGTGACCCTCCAACCTAAACCAATTTCTTTTCGTCCATGAACCTATCTACGGATCTCTTAAACGCCCCCAAGGGTCACTCTAAATAGTGACACAATCCCGAAGGAACACACGAAATAGTGACACAATACACAAGGATCACTCTATATAGTGACACAATCCCCACGGATCACTCTAAATAGTGACACAATCCCCAAGGATCACTCGAAATAGTGACACCATCCTCAAGGATCACTCGAAATAGTGACACAATCCCCAAGGATCACTCTAAATAGTGACACAATACCCAAGGATCACTCTCAATCGTGACACAATCCCCTGGATCACACTAAATAGTTCCACAATCCCCAAGGATCACTCTAAATAGTGGCACAATCCCCAAGGATCGCTCTAAATAGTGCCACAATCCCCAAGGATCACTCTAAATACTTACACAACCACCACGGATCATTCTAAATAGAGACACAATCCCCAATGATGATTCTAAATAATGACACAATCCCCAAGGAACACGCTAAATAGTGACACAATACACAAGGATCTCTCCAAATAGTGACACCCCCAAGGATCACTCTAAACAGTGACACAATCCCCAAGGATCACTCTAAATAATGACACAGTCCCTGAGGATCACTCTAATAAAATGACACAATCCCCAAGGATCACTCTAAATAATGACACAATCCCCAAGGATCACTCTAAATAGTGACACAATCCCTAAGGATCACTCTAAATAATGACACAATCTCCGAGGATCACGCTAAATAGTGACACAATCCCCAAGGATCACTCCAAATAGTGACACAGTCCCCACGTATCACTCTAAATATTGACACAATCCCCAAGCATCACTCTAAATAGTGACACAATCCCCAAGGATCACTCTAAATATTGACACAATCCCCAAGGATTACTCTAAATACTTACACAACCCACACGGATCACTCTAAATAGAGACACAATCCCCAATGATCATTCTAAATAATGACACTATCCCCAAGGAACACGCTAAGTCGTGACACAACCCCAAGGATCACTCAAAATTGTGACACAATCCCCAAGGATCACTCTTAATAGAGACTAAATCCCCAGGGATCACTCCAAATAGTGACACAATCCCCAAGGATCACTCTAAATAGTGACGCAATCCACAAGGATCACTCTAAATAATGGCACAATCCCCAAGGATCACTCTAAGTAATGACACAATCCCTGAGGATCACTCTAAATAATGACACAATCGCCAAGGATCACTCTAAATAATGACACAATCCCCAAGGATCACTCTAAATAGTGACACAATCCCCACAGATCACTCTAAATATTGACACAATCCCCAAGGATCACTCTAAATAGTGACACAATCCCCAAGGATCACTCTCAATATTGACACAATCCCCAAGGATTACTCTCAATCGTGATACAATCCCCAAGGATCACTCTAAATAGTGACAGAATCCCCAATGATCACTCAAAATAGTGACACAATCGCCTCTCAACCTTTACCTGTGAACTCTTGTTCTAGATTGCTTCATAAGAGGAAACATTTGGTCTACATTTACTCTATCAATCTCTTTTAGTGTTTTACATACCTCGATCAGATCCGCCCTCATCCTCCGAAACTCCAGCGCCTACAAGCCCTAACAGTTTAATCTCTCCTCATACGTCAATCCTTTCATCCCTGGAATCAATCTGGTGAACCTCCTCTGAACTGTCGACAATGCCACCACATCTTTCCTCAAATAAGTAGATCAATACTGGGCACAATACTCCAGATGTGTTCTCAACAATAACACTTATCTCCTTTTATACTCCAGTCCCTTTGCAATAAATGTCAACATCCCATTTACCTTTTTAATTACAGGCTGCACCTGCATCCCGACTTTTCTGCGATTCATGAAGGTTCCTCAGACCTGAGGAGGAATTTCCTCCCTGTGAGGGTATTGAGTCTGTGGAATATTGTCCCTCTGTCCGTCCATCCGTCCCTCTGTCCATCCGTCAGTCCCTCTCTCCATCCGTTTGTCCCTCTGTCCATCCGTCCATCCCTCTGTCCGTCCGTCCATCCCTCGGTCCATCCAATCCATCTAATCCATCCAACCCATCCATTCCATCCATTCATCCATCCCAGGCTTCGTAGAAGCTGAGGTATAAAAGTATAGTCTGATGCAGAAAGAGTTAGGGTTGAAGAGAGTGAAGCTTACTGTCTGCTTAATAGAAGAAAATACTCCATGCAGAAGAATTGCTAACATCAGAAAACCTCAGGCCTCCAGGGCTCAGAAGAATCCCTGTGAGCTGAAATGGCAGAAGCCATTGGCAGACGTAGGGCTCAGGAGAAGCCCTGGATGGCACGTGGCACAGTGGTTCGCACTGCTGCCCCACAGCTCCAGGGACCTAGGTTCGATTCCGGCCTTCGGTCACTGTCTGCGTGGCGTTCGCACGTTCTCGCCGTGTCTGCATGGGTTTTCCCCAGATGCTTCGGTTTCGTAGAACATAGAACATAGAAAAAATACAGCACAAACAGGCCCTTCGGCCCACAAGTTGCGCCGGTCATGTCCCTACCTACCTAGACTTATATGTCAGCTTACCTACAACCCTCAATCCCATTAAGTCCCATGTACTCATCCAGAAGTCTCTTAAAAGACCCTATCGAGTTTGCATCCACTAACACTGACGGCAGCCGATTCCATTCACCCACCACCCTCTGAGTGAAAAACTTACCCCTGACATCTCTTCTGTACCTACACCCCAGCACCTTAAATCTGTGTCCTCTCATAGCAGCCATTTCAGCCCTGGGAAAGTGCCTCAGAGAATCCAAACGATCTATACCTCTCAACATCTTTTACACCTCTATCAGGTCACCTCCCATCCTTCGTGTCTCCAAGGAGAAACGACCGAGCTCCCTCAGCCTATCCTCATAAGGCATGCCAACCAATCTAGTACCTGGGGTACATCCCATCCGGTCCCGGCGACTTATCTATCTTGATGCTATTCGAAATTTCCAACACATCCTCTTTCTTAATGTCCACATACTCAATCTTTTCAGTCCGCCTCGATCCTGCAGTACAACCTCCCAGGTCTTTTTCCACCGTGAATACCGGGGTAAAATATTCATTAAGCACCTCTGCTTTTTCTTCTGGTTCTGTACAGACTTTCTCACCTTTACCTTTTATAGGTCCTATTCCTTCACTTCTCATCCTTTTACTCTACACATATTTATAGAATGCCTTAGGGTTCTCCTTATTCTTACCTGCCAAGGCCTTCTCGTGACCCCTTCTGGCTCTCCTAATTTATTTCTTAAGTCCCTTCCTACAAGCCCTATACGCATCTAGATCCCTATCATCGCCTAGCTCTCTGAACCTTTTGTACACTTTCCTTTTCTTTCTCACGAGGTTCAGCACAGCTTTCGCACAGAGAGCGCTTGAAATGCTCCCTGACGTCCCAACAGCGGGAATTCGCGTCTTGGTAAAAACATTACCTGAAAAATAAGGGCTTACACCAAAATGGAATGGGCCAAATGAGGTTATAATTAGTGGAGATACCTGTGCCTGTCTGGACATAAGGGGGAAAGGTGTATGGAAACATTGGACCCAGCTGAAATTATACAAGGAAACGAATGAGTGATATTAAAGTGACCAGAGTGCTTTCCCCAATACAGGTGACGACAACAAGCAAGATTAACTGACGTCTTCAGTTTGGCGATAAAGCGTTTGGAAAGTTGTTAACATAAAGTAATAAGATTGATACTTGCCTGTTGCGAACATGTCTAAGCTCGCATATATGATTGTATTACTCTGTGTTGTCGTCATTGTAAAATTGAGTGGGCTGGAGGATAACTTATTCTACAAGGCTCATTTACATTTACACGGTCATCGAACCGTGTGTTAGCCATAGCCCAATCTGTAGAGGCCCTATTTGTGGCCACTCCTGAGTGGACCCCTCATGACTTATATACGGCAGATACCTCAGACGCACCTTGCAAAGGACAAATAGGCAAATATAAAAGGGATATACAGGGAAGATGTGTGGAACTTATAAATCCCAACAGATCCTGTGCGCAGTGGGCTCCAGGGAGTGGGAGGAAGAGTATGCTCAGATGCTGCAAGCCACCCGCTTTGCTTCACGGGGCAGGGATGGAAATGTGCATATGCCTTAGTCCCCAAGAATGTTTCCTGTGTGTCCGTAAGCACTGTTGGATAAATAGAGGTCAGTTTACTTGTACCTGTAACAAGCAAAGATGCCTGAACGTAACCGCGGGGAGGCAAATCATTTGTGGTCAGTGTAATGGGATTCATGTCAGCTCAGCCAAATATACATACCCGTTTGATACCTACCAAGTGAGAGGATCAGGCAGGGAGTCAAGTGAACCAAGCAATTGGCGGTAGACACAAACCAATAACCAGGATATTAAATGCTACCGGGCAAGAAGGGATTTGTGTTCGTCCTCAACGGCACCTTCATGACGGCAACACCAACCTTCCCAATCCTTTTTGCAGTGGGGGCAATAGGACCACTCACTGTTCCATGCCCTCAAAAGGGGCATATCTGGTGAAAGATAGTGACACGGGCCATCAGCAGGCAATTCTGTGCCGATTGGGAAGTCCCGACCACACTGGGATCGTCAGTCGACTACGGGTTCCCCAATCCCCAAGGATCACTCTAAATCATAGAATCATAGAAACCCTACAGTGCAGAAGGAGGCCATTCGGCCCATCGAGTCTGCACCGACCACAATCCCACCGAGGCCCTACCCCCACATATTTACCTGCTAATCCCGCTAACCTACGCATCTCAGGACACTAAGGGGCAATTTTTAACCTGGCCAAACAACCTCACCCGCACATATTTGGACTGTGGGAGGAAACCGGAGCACCCGGAGAAAACCCTCACAGTTACGAGGAGAATGTGCAAACTCCACACAAACAGCGACTCGAGCCGGGAATCGAACCCGGGACCCTGGAGCTGTGAAGCAGCAGTGCTAACCACTGTGCTACCGTGCCGCCCCATTAGTGACACAATCCCCATGGATCACTCTAGATAGTGACACAATCCCCAAGAATCACTCTAAATAGTGACTCAATCCCCAAGGATCACTCTAAATAGTGACACAATCCCCAAGAACCACTCTAAATAGTGACAGAATCATAGAAACCATAGAATCATGGAAAATTACAGCTCAGAAACAGGCCTTTTGGCCCTTCTTGTCTGTGCCAAACCATTTTATGCCTAGTTCCACTGACCTGCACTTGGACCGTATCCCTCCACACCCCTCTCATCCACGAACCCGTCCAAGTTTTTCTTGAATGTTAAAAGTGAACCCGCATTTACCACTTGATCCGACAGCTCATTCCACACTCCCACCAGTCTCTGTTTGAAGAAGCCCCCCCTAATATTCCCTTTAAACTTTTCTCCTTTCACCCTTAACCCATGCCTTCTGGTTTTGTTCTCCCCGAGCCTCAGCGGAAAAAGCCTGCTTGCATTCACTCTATCTATACCCATCAAAATCTTGTACACCTCTATCAAATCTCCCCTCAATCTTCTACGCTCCAGGGAATAAAGTCTCAACCTATTCAATCTCTCTCTGTAACTCAGCTTCTCAAGTCCCGGCAACATCCTTGTGAACCTTCTCTGCACTCTTTCAACCTTATTTACATCCTTCCTGTTACTCGGTGACCAAAACTGTACACAATACTCCAAATTTGGCCTCACCAATGCCTTATATAGCCTTACCATAACACTCCAACTTTTCGTCTCGATACTCCGATTAATAAAGGCCAATGTACCAAAGGCACTCTTGATGACCCTATCCACCTGTGACGTCACTTTTCGGGAATTCTGTACCTGTATTCCCAGATCCCTCTGTTCAACTGCACTCTTCAGAGTCCTATTATTTACCCTGTATGTTCTACTTCCAAAGTGCAATATCTCACACTTGCCTGCATTAATTTCCAATTGCCATTTTTCAGTCCATTTTTCTAGTTGGTCCAAATCCCACTGCAAGCTTTGAAAACCTTCCTCACTGTCCACTACACCTCCAATCTTTTTATCATCAGCAAACTTGCTGATCCAATTTACCACATTATCATCCAGATCATTGATAGAGATGACAAAAAGAAAATGGACCCAACACCGAACCCTGCGGCACACCACTAGTCACAGGCCTCCACTCAGAGAAGCAATCCTCCACAACCACTATTTAGAGTGATCCTTGGGGATTCTGTCAGGATTTAGAGTGATCCGTGGGGATTGTGTCACTGTTTAGAGTGATCCTTGGGGATTGTGTCACTATTTAGAGTGATCTTTGTGGATTGCGTCAATATTTAGAGTGATCCTTGGCGATTGTGTCACTATTCAGAGGGATCGTTGGGGATTGTGTCACTATTTAGAGTGACCCTTGGGGGCTGTCACTATTTAGAGTGATCCTTGGGGATTGTGTCACCATTTAGAGTGATCCTTGGGGATTGTGTCACCATTTAGAGTGATCCTTGGGGATTGTGTCACCATTTAGAGTGATCCTTGGGGATTGTGTCACTATTTAGAGTGATCCATGGGGGGCATCACTATTTAGAGTGATCATTGGGGATTGTGTCTCTATTTAGAGTGACCCTTGGGGATTGTGTTACTATTTAGAATGACCCTTGGGGATTGTGTCACTATTTAGAGTGACCCTTGGGGATTGTGTCAATATTTAGAGTGACCCTTGGGGATTGCTTAAATATTTAGAGTGATCCTTGGGGATTGTGTCACTATTTAGAGTGATCCTTGGGGATTGTGTCACTATTTAGAGTGATCCACTCAATAGTTACACAATCCCCAAGGATTACTCTAAATAGTGACACAATCCCCAAGGATCACTCTAAATACTGACACAGTCCCCAAGGATCACTCTAAATAGTGACCCCCCCCCCCAAGGATCACTATTAATACTGACACAATCCCCAAGGATCACTCTAAATAGTGACACCCCTCAAGGATCACTCCAAACAATGACACAATCCCCAAGGATCACTCTAAATACTGACACAATCCCCAAGGATCACTCCAAATAGTGACACAATCCCCAAGGATCACTCTAATAGTGACACAAACCCCAAGGATCACTATAAATAGTGACACCATCCCCAAGGATCACTCTAAAGAGTGTCATAATCCCCAAAGATCACTCTAAATTGTGGCACAATTCCCAAGGATCACTCTAAATAGTGTCTCAATCCCCAAGGAACACTCTAAATAGTGACACACCCCAAGGATCACTCTAAATACTGACACGATCCCCAAGGATCACTCTAAGTACTGACTCAATCCCCAAGGATCACTCTAAATAGTGACACAATCCCGAAGGATCACACTAAATAGTGACACAATACACCAGGATCACTCTAAACAGTGACACAATCCCCAAGGGTCACTCTATATAGTGACACAATCCCCACGGATCACTCTAAATAGAGACACAATCCCCAAGGATCACTCGAAATAGTGACACAATCCCCAAGGATCACTCGAAATAGTGACACAATTCCCAAGGATCACTCTAAATAGTGACACAATACCCAAGGATCACTCTCAATCGTGACACAATCCCCTGGATCACACTAAATAGTTCCACAATCCCCAAGGATCACTCTAAATAGTGGCACAATCCCCAAGGATCGCTCTAAATAGTGCCACAATCCCCAAGGATCACTCTAAATACTTACACAACCACCACGGATCATTCTAAATAGAGACACAATCCCCAATGATGATTCTAAATAATGACACAATCCCCAAGGAACACGCTAAATAGTGACACAATACACAAGGATCTCTCCAAATAGTGACACCCCCCAAGGATCACTCTAAACAGTGACACAATCCCCAAGGACCACTCCAAATAATGACACAATCCCTGAGGATCACTCTAAATAATGACACAATCCCCAAGGATCACTCTAAATAATGACACAATCCCCAAGGATCACTCTAAATAGTGACACAATCCCTAAGAATCACTCTAAATAATGACACAATCCCTGAGGATCACTCTCAATAGTGACACAATCTCCGAGGATCACGCTAAATAGTGACACAATCCCCAAGGATCACTCCAAATAGTGACACAATCCCCACGGATCACTCTAAATATTGATACAATCCCCAAGGATCACTCTAAATAGTGACACAATCCCCAAGGATCACTCTAAATATTGACACAATCCCCAAGGATCACTCTAAATATTGACACAATCCCCATGATTACTCTAAATACTTACACAACCCACACGGATCACTCTAAATAGAGACACAATCCCCAATGATCATTCTAAATAATGACACAATCCCCAAGGAACACGCTAAGTCGTGACACAACCCCAAGGATCACTCAAAATTGTGACACAATCCCCAAGGATCACTATAAATAGGGACTAAATCCCCAGGGATCACTCCAAATAGTTACATAATCCCCATTGATCACTCTAAATAGTGACACAATCCCCAAGGATCACTCTAAATAGTGACGCAATCCACAAGGATCACTCTAAATAATGACACAATCCCCAAGGATCATTCTAAATAATGACACAATCCCTGAGGATCACTCTAAATAATGACACAATCCCCAAGGATCACTCTAAATAGTGACACAATCCCCAAGGATCACTCTAAATAATGACACAATCCCTGAGGATCACTCTAAATAGTAACACAATCCCCGAGGATCGCTCTAAATAGTGACACAATCCCTAAGGATCACTCTAAATAGTGACACAATGCCCACGGATCACTCTAAATATTGTCACAATCCCCAAGGATCACTCTAAATAGTGATACAATCCCCAAGGATCACTCTCAATATTGACACAATCCCCAAGGATAACTCTCAATCGTGACACAATCCCCAAGGATCACTCTAAATAGTGACAGAATCCCCAATGATCACTCAAAATAGTGACACAATCGCCTCTCAACCTTTACCTGTGACCTCTTGTTCTGGATTGCTTCATAAGAGGAAACATTTGGTCTACATTTACTCTATCAATCTCTTTTAGTGTTTTACATACCTCGATCAGATCCGCCCTCATCCTCCGAAACTCCAGCGCCTACAAGCCCTAACAGTTTAATCTCTCCTCATCCGTCATTCCTTTCATCCCTGGAATCAATCTGGTGAACCTCCTCTGAACTGTCGACAATGCCACCACATCTTTCCTCAAATAAGGAGATCAATACTGGGCACAATACTCCAGATGTGTTCTCAACAATAACACTTATCTCCTTTTATACTCCAGTCCCTTTGCAATAAATGTCAACATCCCATTTACCTTTTTAATTACAGGCTGCACCTGCATCCCGACTTTTCTGCGATTCATGAAGGTTCCTCAGACCTGAGGAGGAATTTCCTCCCTGTGAGGGTATTGAGTCTGTGGAATATCGTCCCTCTGTCCGTCCATCCGTCCCTCTGTCCATCCGTCAGTCCCTCTCTCCATCCGTTTGTCCCTCTGTCCATCCGTCCATCCCTCTGTCCGTCCGTCCATCCCTCGGTCCATCCAATCCATCTAATCCATCCAACCCATCCATTCCATCCATTCATCCATCCATCCCAGGCTTCGTAGAAGCTGAGGTATAAAAGTATAGTCTGATGCAGAAAGAGTTAGGGTTGAAGAGAGTGAAACTTACTGTCTGCTTAATAGAAGAAAATACTCCATGCAGAAGAATTGCTAACATCAGAAAACCTCAGGCCTCCAGGGCTCAGAAGAATCCCTGTGAGCTGAAATGGCAGAAGCCATTGGCAGACGTAGGGCTCAGGAGAAGCCCTGGATGGCACGTGGCACAGTGGTTAGCACTGCTGCCCCACAGCTCCAGGGACTTAGGTTCGATTCCGGCCTTCGGTCACTGTCTGCGTGGCGTTCGCACGTTCTCCCCGTGTCTGCATGGGTTTTCCCCAGATTCTTCGGTTTCGTAGAACATAGAACATAGAAAGAATACAGCACAAACAGGCACTTCGGCCCACAAGTTGCGCCGGTCATGTCCCTACCTACCTAGACTTATATATAGGCTAACCTACAACCCTCAATCCCATTAAGTCCCATGTACTCATCCAGAAGTCTCTTAAAAGACCCTATCGAGTTTGCATCCACCAACACTGAGGCCAGCCGATTCCATTCACCCACCACCCTCTGAGTGAAAAACTTACCCCTGACATCTCTTCTGTACCTACACCCCAGCACCTTAAACCTGTGTCCTCTCATAGCAGCCATTTCAGCCCTGGGAAAGTGCCTCAGAGAATCCAAACGATCTATACCTCTCAACATCTTTTACACCTCTATCAGGTCACCTCCCATCCTTCGTCTCTCCAAGGAGAAACGACCGAGCTCCCTCAGCCTATCCTCATAAGGCATGCCAACCAATCTAGTACCTGGGGTACATCCCATCCGGTCCCGGCGACTTATCTATCTTGATGCTATTCGAAATTTCCAACACATCCTCTTTCTTAATGTCCACATACTCAATCTTTTCAGTCCGCCTCGATCCTGCAGTACAACCTCCCAGGTCTTTTTCCACCGTGAATACCGGGGTAAAATATTCATTAAGCACCTCTGCTTTTTCTTCTGGTTCTGTACAGACTTTCTCACCTTCACCTTTTATAGGTCCTATTCCTTCACTTCTCATCCTTTTACTCTACACATATTTATAGAATGCCTTAGGGTTCTCCTTATTCTTACCTGCCAAGGCCTTCTCGTGACCCCTTCTGGCTCTCCTAATTTATTTCTTAAGTCCCTTCCTACAAGCCCTATACGCATCTAGATCCCTATCATCGCCTAGCTCTCTGAACCTTTTGTACACTTTCCTTTTCTTTCTCACGAGGTTCAGCACAGCTTTCGCACAGAGAGCGCTTGAAATGCTCCCTGACGTCCCAACAGCGGGAATTCGCGTCTTGGTAAAAACATTACCTGAAAAATAAGGGCTTACACCAAAATGGAATGGGCCAAATGAGGTTATAATTAGTGGAGATACCTGTGCCTGTCTGGACATAAGGGGGAAAGGTGTATGGAAACATTGGACCCAGCTGAAATTATACAAGGAAACGAATGAGTGATATTAAAGTGACCAGAGTGCTTTCCCCAATACAGGTGACGACAACAAGCAAGATTAACTGACGTCTTCGGTTTGGCGATAAAGCGTTTGGAAAGTTGTTAACATAAAGTAATAAGATTGATACTTGCCTGTTGCGAACATGTCTAAGCTCGCATATATGATTGTATTACTCTGTGTTGTCGTCATTGTAAAATTGAGTGGGCTGGAGGATAATTTATTCTACAAGGCTCATTTACATTTACACGGTCATCGAACCATGTGTTAGCCATAGCCCAATCTGTAGAGGCCCTATTTGTGGCCACTCCTGAGTGGACCCCTCATGACTTATATACGGCAGATACCTCAGACGCACCTTGCAAAGGACAAATAGGCAAATATAAAAGGGATATACAGGGAAGATGTGTGGAACTTATAAATCCCAACAGATCCTGTGCGCAGTGGGCTCCAGGGAGTGGGAGGAAGAGTATGCTCAGATGCTGCAAGCCACCCGCTTTGCTTCACGGGGCAGGGATGGAAATGTGCATATGCCTTAGTCCCCAAGAATGTTTCCTGTGTGTCCGTAAGCACTGTTGGATAAATAGAGGTCAGTTTACTTGTACCTGTAACAAGCAAAGATGCCTGAACGTAACCGCGGGGAGGCAAATCATTTGTGGTCAGTGTAATGGGATTCATGTCAGCTCAGCCAAATATACATACCCGTTTGATACCTACCAAGTGAGAGGATCAGGCAGGGAGTCAAGTGAACCAAGCAATTGGCGGTAGACACAAACCAATAACCAGGATATTAAATGCTACCGGGCAAGAAGGGATTTGTGTTCGTCCTCAACGGCACCTTCATGACGGCAACACCAACCTTCCCAATCCTTTTTGCAGTGGGGGCAATAGGACCACTCACTGTTCCATGCCCTCAAAAGGGGCATATCTGGTGAAAGATAGTGACACGGGCCATCAGCAGGCAATTCTGTGCCGATTGGGAAGTCCCGACCACACTGGGATCGTCACTCGACTACGAGTTCCTTGGGACCCTGTCTCTGGGGGGGGGGGGGGGGGAAGGGGAGGGGGCGGTGGGCGTTGGGCAGCAGGAGTAATTAGTGTCAAAAATAGAAACCATATTATCTGTGGATTAACCATCCTGGGAAACAGTACATGAAAGGCATTGGAGGTTGTCAACCACGAATTGGCTGAATTAAGATCATACGCAGAGCAGACCCGCTATGCAGTAGACTATCAGTTAGCCGAACAGCGGGGAGTATGCACAATAATAGGAGACAAATGTGTAACGCATGTCACAGATGAATCTTACAACATCACCCAAGCCATTGATAACATAAAAAAAACAGCTCGATGACTTTAGACAAGACACCAAGAAGGGGAATAGCTGGCTCGGATGGTTAGTCGGGGAATCCTGGGGATCCTATTTTAATGCATGGACTGATCATTCTCGTTGCAATAATAATTGTCTGTGCCTAATTGTTGGATGTCTTAATGTCTGCTGCAAAGTAATGATGCATCGGATTGTGCCAGGAGCTAATGTGGTCATCGAAGAAGAACACCTGATGGGGACTCCCGAAGACACCGAGGACAACGACGAGGGAGGAAAGAGTGAAAAGGTGGACGTTTACCTGTGAACGCGCGACCTGTTGGTTTTGAGTCAGGCATATCAATTGCCGGAACCACGGTGCTGCTGTGTTGGTCCATCGGATTATAAAATCATAATCCTGACCAAAAGCAGGAGTTGCTGGAGTAAAATCAAAATTATAGGATACAAATGGTTACCTGGCACAAAATGGATTCTGGGAAAAGACATAAGAACATAAGAACATAAGAAATAGGAGCAGGAGTAGGCCATCTGGCCCTTCGAGACTGCCCCGCCATTCAACAAGATCATGGCTGATCTGAAGCGAATCAGTTCCACTTACCCGCCTGCTCCCCATATCCCCTAATTCCCTTATCGATCAGAAAACTATCTACCCGTGATTTAAACATCTTCAACGAGGAAGCCTCCACCACTTCAATGGGCAGAGAATTCCAGAGATTCACTACCCTCTGAGAGAAGACGTTCCCCCTCAACTCTGTTCTGAACCAGCCCCCCCTTATTTTGAGGCTGTGCCCTCTCGTTCTGGTTTCCCTTCTAAGTGGAAAGAATCTCTCCACCTCTACCCTATCCAGCCCCTTCATTATCTTATATGTCTCTATAAGATCACCCCTCATCCTTCTAAACTCCAACGAGTACAGACCCAATCTGTTTAATATCTCCTCATAAGCTACACCCCTCATCTCCGGTATCAACCTGGTGAACCTTCTCTGCACTCCCTCCAAGGCCAATATATCCTTTCGTAAATAAGGGGACCAAAACTGCACACAGTACTCCAGTTGCGGCCTCACCAGTGCCTCGTACAGTTGCAGCAAGAGCTCCCTGCTTTTATATTCTATCCCCCTCGCGATAAAGGCCAACACTCCATTCGCCTTCTTGATCACCTGCTGCACCTGCAGACTGAGTTTTTGCGATTCGTGCACAAGGACCCCCAGGTCCCTCTGCACAGTCGCACGATGTAATTTTTCTCCATTTAAATAATATTCCAATTTACTATTATTTCTTCCAAAGTGGATAACCTCACATTTGCTAACGTTATATTCCATCTGCCAGATCCTCGCCCACTCGCTCAGCCTATCCAAATCTCTCTGCAGGCTTTCCACGTCCTCCACGCAATTCGCTTTCCCACTCACCTTCGTGTCATCAGCAAACTTGAGTACCCTAGATTCAGTCCCCTCCTCCAGTTCATCTATGTAAATGGTAAAAAATTGAGGCCCCAGCACCGATCCTTGCGGCACGCCACTGGTCACCAACTGCCAACCAGAAAAGCACCCATTTATCCCAACTCTCTGCTTCCTGTTAGATAGCCAATCCCCAATCCACGCCAAGTCATTAAGATGTGCTGACTTGGGCACACACACTGCACAGCATGTTAAAACCTGGTAGTGTTTAAATTACTGCAGGACAGTCCAGTACAAGGTAGCCCAATTGATTAGAAACCCAATACCACTCGTTTGGAATTACCAGCAATGAGATCCTTGCCGACTACGCCAATCGTTGTGGGAAATTTACCACTTCGGAGTCAGACTCGAAGGTTCAATGAAACAGTTTTATTTCGGACAAAGCTTTGGGAGAAAGCACTGGGACTTCGCAGTACTTGGCAGCTATCTTCTTAACTACACAATGGTAGTTGACCATCTTTATACCTTTAGACAATAGGCAGTACATTAGCCATTGACACGTCGTTACAAGTTGAGTAGACAGATATGGACATCGACAGTTAACACATCGTTACAAGCAGACAGGTACATTTAGCAGTTCCAGGAAACCACCTTGGGACACTTAACAGCACATCAGATACCTCCTAAAACAGTTTGGGCTCTTTGTCATTGAAACTGATCAAATCAGTTTCACCCTGTAAGCTCTTTGCACCCCATTGTTTTGAAGCTGACCGATGGGAGGAGTCAGCCAATTTGATTGAGCATAGTGCCAAATAAAAATATCGAAATGGGGACAAAAGAAAACAAGAGGAGAGGTGGCTGACCTCTCAGTAGTTAACTCGGCAAGGAGTTCTGTGAAGAACAGTGCAGGAGAGTTGTGTGAAGTCGGAAAGGAGTGAATTCAGGTGTCCAGCCAGCCGACTACTTTGTGGCAGAGGAAAGAACAAGGAAGATGCAGCAGCAAGGACTTTTGCTTTTCAAACGATCCGAGGAGTGGTGAGTATATCCTCTCAGCCTTCAGAAATGCCCCAGTTGGGTCGAGATTGAGGAGGGGTCTATGATTCTTCTTGATTTTTTCTAAATCAGGTAATGCTGAGAATTTATGTTGTGCCGTTAGAGTTTTCTTTCCATAGCCGAGTGTTGTAATGTCTGTGTTTTATTGACTGAGTTTGGTTGGAATTATTCTTGAATAAATTATTTTTAAATTAACTTTGACTCGTCTCTCTCCCTCTCTCTCATCGTCCACCTTGGTGAGTCACAAAAAAACCAGAACATATTTCCGGGGTACAGAACCGTAAAGGGGACGAGCACTTAGAAACTGCTCACTCAAGGGGTCTACTGGTCAGGAATAAACAGTGGTTTCTCTCTCTCTCTCTCTCTCTGTCTTATGAAGCTGTCGCAGTGTGGCACTTCCGGGTTGTATTTTACTACCTACAAGAAAGAGAGACACACGGTCGTAGGTGGCAGCCAGGGTAAGTCATGTGGCATAAGGGTGAGCTCACTGGTCAGGAATAATCAGTGAGTCTTTCTTCCTCTTTCTTCCGGGTTGTGGGTTGAACGCCTGCAAGAGAGAGACACCCATAGTTATCAGTCGCATCCAAGACCCTTCCGCATGAAATAAACGGACCTTTACAGTACAAGGCACACAAACACAAAGGGTCCACCATTGAAACTCATTAATACCCATTGAAACCCACGAAAAATTATGCAAAACAAATCAGACCAAAGCACATGATAGACCGAATCTTCAAAGATTCTAGAAGGTGGCCAGAAAGGTATAAGAAGCCTATGCTCGCAGGGTTCAGCCTGACCCCTTTCCAGCCTACCCAGTAGCATATCCGGACATGGCATCAACTACAAGGGGAAATATGAAGACACAAGGCAGCAAATTGGAGGAGTAAATTGGAAGGAGGTATTCTCGGGGAAATGTACAGAAGAGCGGTGGCAGTTTTTCAAGGAATGCCTGTGTAGAGTTCTACAGGACAACGTTCCGAGCAGACAGGGAGGAGTTGGTAGGTTAAAGGAACCGTGGTGCACGAAAGCTGTGCGGGACCAAGTCCAGAAGAAAAGGAAAGCGTACAAAAGGTTCAGAGAGCTTAGAGAAGATCGGAATCTAGATGAGTATACGGCTTGGAGGAAGGGACTAAAGAAGGAAATTAGGAGAGCCAGAAGGGGTCACGAGAAGGCCTTGCCAGGTAGGATTAAGGAAAACCCTAAGGCGTTCTATAAATATGTGAAGAGTAAAAGGACGAGACGTGAAGGAATAGGGCCTACAAAAGGTGAAGGTGGGAAAGTCTGTACGGAACCAGTAGAAATGGCAGAGGTGCTTAATGAGTATTTTGCCTCGGTTTTCACAGAGGAGAAGGACCTGGGTGGATGTACTGCGGGCTTGCGGTGGACTGAAAAGAATGAGTATGTGGGCTTTAACAAAGAGATTGTGCTGGAATCTTTGAATGGCATCAAGATAGATAAGTCGCCGGGTCCAAATGGGATGTACCCCAGGCTACTGTGGGAGGCGAGGGAAGAGATTGCAGAGCCGCTGGCGATGATCTTTGCGTCGTCAATGGAGACAGGAGACGTGCTGGACGATTGGGGGATTGCGGATGTGGTTCCTATTTTCAAGAAGAGGAATAGGGATAGCCCAGGAAATTACCGACCGGTGAGTCTAACCTCAGTGGGTAGTAAGCTGATGAAGAAGATCCTGAGGGACAAGATTTATGAGCATTTAGAGAAGTTTACTATGCTCAAGAATACTCAGCATGGATTTGACAAAGGCCTTACGAGCCCAGTGGAGTTCTTCGAAAATGTGACTAAATACATTGACGAAGCGAAAGCGGTAGATGTGGTTGATATGGATTTTAGCAAGGCGTTCGATCAGGTCCCCCATTCAAGGCTTCTAGAAAAAGTGAGAGGGCATGGGATCCAAAGGGCTGCTGCCCTGTGGATCCAGAACTGGCTTGCCCAAAGGAGGCAGAGAGTGGGAATAGATGGGTCTTTTTCTAAATGGAGGTCGATCACCAGTGGTGTGCCCCAGGGATCTGTTCTGGGACCCTTGCTGTTTGTCATTTTCATAAATGACCTGGATGAGGAAGTGGAGGGAAGGGTTGGTAAGTTTGCCGACGACATGAAGGCTGGTGGGGTTGTGGATAGTCTGGAGGGATGTCAGAAGTTAAAGAGGGACATAGATAGGATGCAAGACTGGGCGTAGAAGTGGCAGATGGACTTCAACCCAGATAAATGCATAGTGGTCCAATTTTGGCAGGTCAAATAGGATGAAGGTGTACAATATAAAGGGAAATACTCTTAGTACTGTAGAGGATCAGAAGGACCTTGGGGTCCGGGTCCATAGGACTCTAAAATCGGCCCCGTGGGTGGAGGAGGTGGTTAAGAAGGCGTATGGTGTGCTGGCCTTTATCAATCGAGGGATTGAGTTTAGGAGTCCGGAGATAATGATGCAGCTTTATAAGACCCTCGTTAGACCCCATTTGAAGTACTGTGCTCAGTTCTGGTCGCCTCATTACAGGAAGGATGTGGAAAAGATTGAAAGGGTGCAGAGGAGATTTACAAGAATGTTGCCAAACTTTAGTGGCATCCCTCATTAGGATAGCCTGAGGGAGCTCGTTCTTTTCTCCTTGCATAGACGTAGAACGAGAGGAGACCTAATAGAGGTATATAAGCTGTTGAGAGGCATAGATCGGGTGGACTCTCAGAGGCTTTTTCCCAGGGTGGAAATGGCTGCTACGAGAGGACACAGGTTTAATGTGCTATGGGGTAGGTACAGGGCAAATGTTTGAATCTTAGAATCCCTACAGCAGAGAAAGAGGCCATTCGGCCCATCGAGTCTGCATCGACCACAATCCCACCCAGGCCCTACCCCGATATCCCTACATATTTACCTCCTAATCCCTCTAACCTACCCAACCCAGGACACTAAGGGCAAGTTTGGGGGAAGTTTTTCACAGAGTGTGGTAGGCGAGTGGAATCGGCTGCCGTCAGTGGTGGTGGCGGCAAACTCGTTAGGGTCTTTTAATCGCTTCTCGGCCTTTTGGCTAAGATCAAGTGTAGTATGGATTGGATGCTGCACTTGGTTGAGGTCATTGGGTTACATTGAAGCTTCATATGTTTCATATGAAGCAATTTTTAAAAGCGGCATCCCGGACTTTTGGCTAAGATGCAAATGAGCTCAAGTCTTGGAGGAGGTGTTGCTTTGCTCCTCCAATCAACTTGGCTCATGTAGATCAGGCCCAGGACAGGGTGATTTGGTCGCTCGCCCTGTCTTGTCAGCCTGGATCTGAAATGTCTCAACTTGTTGAGACTCTGAATTGGATTTGATTTGATTGAATTGGAAAAGTATATAAAAAAATAGTCTCCTGGATGAGTACATGGGACTTAATAGGATGGAGGGTTATAGGTAGGCCTAGAAGGTAGGGATATGTTCGGCACAACTTGTGGGGCCGAAGGGCCTGTTTTGTGCTGTAGTTTTTCTATGTTTCTACAGCAGCTCACCTCCAGGCCAGAGAGAGAGAGAGAGACAGAAAGAGAGATGAACTCGAGAGATCAACACACTGACGGGATCACATGGATCCTGGGTAATATACGAATTTGGAAATGATCGATTCACTTGGGAGAGATAATAGTTAAAGTTGTAAAACTTTTACTGTTTGGAACAAAGTTGCGAATTGGTTACTTGCTATTAGTTCAGGTGCGTAGTCCTTTTCCCTGATAATATGCAGAGGTGTCTGTGTCAAAGCCATGATATACAGTGCTAGTTGAGTGTGTCTGCAGTGTACTAGAAATACCCTGGACAACAGCTTTCACAACAACCAACAAGAGTTTTTCATACTATATCCAGCTTTCAATTCCAGACTTTATTCATTGAAAAATTCCATCATCTGCTGTGTTGACATTTGAACCCATGACACTTGGGCTTCAGTTTACGCCTCTGGATAATAGTCCAGTGATATTGTCACTACGCATCATCTCCCCCAAGGTACAGATCTCCCCCTGAGGTACAGGCCAGCCGTGGTCGAAATGAATGGTGAAATATGCTTGAGGAGTTGAATGGCCTACTCCTGTTGCTGTAAATGTATCAAACTGAGATCAGGAGAAATCCCATTGCTGACTATTATCCATGCTCACTGCATGATCTCTGGGATGTGATCACATGGAAACCTCTTGTTGCATCGTAGAACAGTAAGTCATTGTACCTTAAATGAAATCCACAGATTTGCCAAACAAAACTTCATCAAAGTGTGACCCCTTGAACAACTGCATTGAACCGTGACATCACAGTGCACGTCTCCCCATCACAATGTGTATCACGGGGAAATCAGATATCACAATAGCTTTGTAAAAAATTCAGATTGAGTCAGGAGGCTGAATAATCAGTTCATGTGAAGGAAGTGGAGCTGCACTGACTGGCTGATCTACCTCGGAGTCAATGTGGTTGATTGGAAGACCTGAATAAGTGAAAGGAGCGTGACCAATGCCAACGTCAGGTCGATTCAATGGGACATTGAAAAGTTTGTCTCACTATAGTTGTACTTTAGTTTTAATTTTCTAAATGACCCAACAACTTCAGTTAAACTGCTGCAAGATGAAATAGTTGTGTTTTGTTGTCTCGAGTTAATTTTTCATGTCATTGCTCTCAGGTCGTCGCGTACCCAGAGCCTCATATTCTGATTATTATTCACCACAGTTTCCGGACCTTGTTTGGAGACCCTGACTGACCATCTCGCTTCCAATGTGAGTTTAATGCTCACGCCTTGTTCTGTACTGGATTCAGCTTCCTAACATCCTCTCCGATAGGATTGGCTGGAAGATTTATAGAGCTTGGCAGAAATGTTCAATGTTTGCTAGATTCACTCTAAAGTTCCAGGTAGATATCTGTCCCCTGCTCACTGAATCTACACAATGGAGCTCAATGAAAATGATTCATATTCCATAGCCTTTCTCTCGGTTGAACTTGGTGTCAATCCTCGACTACAACAACACATATATTCCAGCAAGATTTTGGTTCAGCTTCTCCCAACAGCATTGATTGGCTCATCTGCCTGTGGTACCAAGCCAGCACCAATGGATCATGATCAATGTTTGCTGGCACCACTCATTATCCCGAGTATTCTGCCCTACAGTGTTCCAAATCCCCAAAACACACAAACACTGATTCAAAGGATAGAGAAGCAATTTTAAATATTGTTTTCACAGCAGGAGGACATGGAGAAGGCAGTCAATCCCAACACCATTGCCCTACCTGCCTTGTCCACTGGGTTGTATCCATATGGAAAGTTTTTATTTTAGCTGATACCATCATATGAATTAGGAGTAGAAGTGGGCCATTCAAGTCCTCGAGTCTGTTCCACTGCCATTCAGTAAGATCACGGCTGATCTGAATGTGCCTCATCCCATGTGAGAACCATTGACTCCCTTGTTAGTCAGGTATCGATCTACAGGCCAGTGAGCCTCACATCTGTGGTGGGTAAATTGTTGGAAGGTATTTTGAGAGACAGGATCTACAGGCATTTAGAGATGCAAGGAGTGATTAGGGACAGTCAGCATGGCTTTGTGAGTGGAAAATCATACCTCACAAATTTGATTGAGTTTTTTGAAGGGGTAACCAAGAAGGTAGATGAGGGCAGTGCAGTTGATGATGTCTCCATGGACTTTAGCAAGGCCTTTGACAAAGTACTGCATGGTAGGTTGTTGTATAAGGCTAAATCCCATTGGATCCAGGGTGAGGTAGCAAAATTAATACAAAATTGGCCAGAGGCGATTGTAGATGGGTGTTTTTCAAACTGGAGGCCTGTGACCAGCGGGGTGCCTCAGGGATCAGTGCTGGGTCCATTGCAATTTGTCATTTATATTAATGATTTGGATGAGAATATAGGAGGCATGGTTAGTAAGTTTGCAGATGACACCAAGATTGGTGGCATAGTGGACAGTGAAGAAAGTTATCTCCGGTTGCAATGGGATCTTGATCAATTGGGCCAGTGGGCTGACGAATGTCAGGTGGAGTTTAATTTAGACAAATGCGAGGTGATGCATTTTGGTAGATTGAATCATGGCAGGACGTCCTCAGTTAATGGTAGGGCGTTATGGAGAGTTACAGAACAAAGAGATCGAGGGGTATATGTTCATAGCTCCTTCAAAGTGGAGTCAAAGGTGGACAGAGTGGTGAAGGAGACATTCGTCATGCTTGGTTTCACTGGTCGGAACATTGAATACAGGAGTTGGGAGGTCTTGTTGAAGTTGTACAAGACATTGGTAAGGCCACACTTGAAATACTGTGTACAGTTCTGGTCACCCTACTATAGAACGGATATCATGAAACTAGAAAGAGTGCAGAAAAGGTTGCTACCGGGACTTAATGGTTTGAGATATAAGGAGAGGTTGGAGAGACTAGGACTTTTTTTCCCTGGAGCGTAGAAGGCTGAGGGGTGATCTTATAGATGTCTATAAAATAATGAGGGGCACAGATCAGCGAGATAGTCAATATCTTTTCCCAAAGGTAGAGGAGTCTAAAACTAGTGAAAACATAGGTTTAAGGTAAGAGTTGAGAAATACAAGAGTCCAGAGGGACAATTCTTTCACACAGAGGGTGGTGAGTGTCTGGAACAAGCTGTCACAGGTAGTCGTAGAGGCGGGTACAATTTTGTCTTTTAAAAAGCATTTAGATAGTTACATGAGTACAATGGGTATAGCGGGATATGGGCCAAATGCGGGAAATTGGGATTAATTTAGGGGTTTAGAAAAAAGGGCGGCATGGACAAGTTGGGCCGAAGGGCCTGTTTCCATGCTGTAAATCTCTGTGACTCTGAATTAATAAGAAAATAATTCAAATCGATACTAACATTCAGACACCAGCAACTAGCAGAGTAATGTCTTCTCAATTATTTCTCTTTTCAATAATAACAGCTCAAAAGGATAATTAATTAATGCTCAGTAAAGTAGTGCATTCAATGATGAATTTTCACTTTTTCAGGAGGCTCAGGAAATTTGGATGTCAGCTACGACTCTCAACAACTTTTACAGATGAGCCATAGAAAGCATTCTTTTTAGTTGTATCACAGCTTGGTATGTCTCCCGCTCTGCCCTAGACTGCAAGGAGCTACAAAAGGTCATGAACGAAGCCCAGTTCATTACGCAAACCAGCCTCTCACCCATTGACACTGTCAACACAACCTGCTGTCTCAGAAAAGCAGCCAGCATAATCAAGGACCCCACGCACCCCGGACATTCTCTCTTCCATCTTCTTCCATTGGGAAAAAGATACAAAAGTCTGAGGACACGAACCACCCGACTCAAGAACAGCTTCTTCCCTGTTGCAATCAGACTTTTGAATGGACCTACCTCGCACTAAGTTGATCTTTTTGTACAACCTAGCCGTGACTGTAACACTACATTCTGCACTCTCGCCTTTCCTTCTCTATGAACGGTATGCATTGTCTGTATAGTGCGTAAGTAACAGTGCTTTTCACTATATGCTAATATATGTGACAATGATAAATCAAATCAAATCAAATCAAATCAATTCACCCAGCCTGCGGTAGGAAATTCGGCCCAATCAAGAATGTAAGTGCTGTCAGATCCTTTACCAAGTGGCAATGCGCCACTGTTTACCACAATGAGATGTTCTGGCCATGAAAACCATCGCCACTGATCGAAGAGATTTTTAAGTAATTATCCAGAGTGCACAATTCCATTTCTCATTCATATTATGTTCTTTAGAATCATACAATCCCTACAGTGCAGAAGGAGGCCATTCGGCCCATCGAGCCTGCACCGATAACAATCCCGCACAGGCCCCATTCCTGTAACCCCACATATTTACCCTATTATTCCCCAACACAGGGGCAATTTAGCATGGCCAATCCCCCCTAACCTGCGCAACTTTGGACACCTTCTATGTTTTGGCATCAACTACTTCTTGTAGCAATGAATTCCACAGGGTCGCCCCTCTTTGGGTGAAGAAATGTCTCCTCATCTTTGTCCTAAATATTCTTCCCTGAATCCTCAGACTGTGAAACCTGGTTCTGGATTCTCCCACCATCGGGAATATCCTCCTTGTATCTGCACTGTCCATTCCTGTTATAATTTAATGAGTCTCTATGAAATCCCCACTTATGTCTGAACGCCAGTAAAAATAATCCTAACCTAATCAATCTCTCCTCCTACATCAGTCCCGCCATCCCCGGAATCAGCCTGGTAAACCTGGTAAATCATGATGGGCATTGGCTTGAAGGATCCAATTGCCTGTTCTTGTGCTATCCACTACATCATGAATCCTGTCTACTGACACTACCAGAATCATCCTTTGCTTCACTCCAGCTTTCACAATTCCAGACTCAACTATTCCAGGTTTTTTTTGCTGACGAGCCTCCGAATTACAAAGCTGCAGAGTAAACGTTCATCCCAAACTCCACTGTCCATATCCCAACTTTCGAACCAAGATCAAGCTATCCCACTCCCTATCATTCTAGTGTGCTCCATCTTCCTATCCAATAACTGCTTGAAAGTTCCTAAAGTGTCCGACAGCACTATGACAGCAGGCAGTCCATTCCACACTCCAACCACTCTCTGAGTAAAGAAACTACCTCATACATCCAAATGAGGGGCCTCTGTCCCTCATGTTCACATTTCCACACTGACCTGATCTAATCCCTCCATGACGTTGTCTACCTGATGGTCTCACACCGTCGATTCTTCGAAATGCTTCATTTTGTTGGCATTTCAACAGAGACCACCAAACCCCCCACAACAGGTATGTCTTCAGTATAACGTCAGGATATTGTAACGGCCCATAAATTGCACAGCAGATAATTTAAGGACAATGAGAAGGGGGTGGTTAAAGTAGGACTGAGGGTGTTGTATTTGAATGCACGAAGATTACGAAATAAAGTCAATGAGCTTGTAGTGCAGATTGAAATTTGCAGGCACAATGTTGTGGGCGTCACAGAGACGTGGCTGCAAGGGGACTAAGTCTGGGAACTAAATAACCAAAGACACACACCCTATTGAAAAGACAGGCAGGTGGGCAGAGGGGACGGTATTGCTTTGTTCGTTAGAAAATAAATTAAACTGATCGCAAGAAAGGACACAGGATTAGAAGGTACACGGCGGGACGTTATGGCCTCGCTTGTCCCAAAACCGTAAAATCCTGCCCGAGGTCAACAGACCTTTCCCTCGTCCGCCCACCGCCCACTCCGATTGCCACGGCAGGCAGGACAGTAAAATTCCGGCCATATAATCAGTGTTGGGGAGAGTTGAGGAACCACAAAAGTAAAAACACACGGATGAGAGTAATGTACAGGCCTCCGAACATTAGTTAGGATGTGGGGGACAAAATACACCAGGAGAATAAAAGGCATGTAAGAAAGGCGAGGTTACAGTGATCGTGGGGGACTTCAATATACAGGTTGGAAAATCAGGTCGGTAGTCGATCCCAAGAAAAGGAATTTGTGTAATGTCTGCAAGATGGGTTTTTGGAGCAGCTTATGGTGGATCCCACGAGGAAACAGGGAATTCTGGATTTGGTGATATGTAATGAGGCAGTCTTGATATGGGGGCTTAGGACGAAGAACCCGAAGGAGACAGTCACCATTGTATGATAGAATTTACCTGCAGTTTGAGAGGGAGCAGCTGGAATCAGATGTAACGGTATTTCAGTGGAGTAAAGGCACGACTGAAACATGAGGGAGGTGGGGCCTTGACAGATATCTTTGTTTCCTCATTGGTTACAGGTGAAGTTCCAGAGGAATGGAAAATTGCCACTGTTATTGCATTGTTTAAGCAGGGATAACCAGGAAATCATAGGCTGGTGAGTCTCACGTCAGTATGAAAATTATTGGAAAACATTCTTAGAGACAGGATTTACTCACATTTGGAAAAAAACTGGACTTGTTCGTGACAGACAACATGGTTTTGTGAAGGGGAGGTCATGCAGCACTAACTTGATCGAGCTTTTCGAGAAGGTGACGAAGATGAAAGATGAGGGAAAGGCAGTGGATGTTGTATACATGGACTTCAGTAAAGCCTTTGACAAGGTACCTCATGGTAGACTGCTGTGAAAGTTGAAATCGCACGGGATCAGATGGGAGCTGGCAAAATGGATTTAGAACTGTCTTGGCCGTAAAAGACAGAGGGCAGCAGTAGAGGGGTGCTTTTCTGAATGGAACGCTCTGACTAGTGGTGTTTCACAGGGATCAGTTTCGGAACCTGTGTTGTTAGTAGTATGTTAAAATGATTTGGAGGAAAATGTAGCTGGTCTGCTCAGTAAGTTTGCAAAAAGTCCACAAAAATTGGTGGAGTTGCAGATAGTGAAGAGGATTGTCTTTTGGTTTGATTTGTTTTATTATTGTCACATGTATTAGCACACTGAAAAGTAATATTTCTTGCGTGCTATACAGACACAGCATACCGTTCACAGACAAGGAAATGAGAGACTGCAGAATGTAGTGTTACAGTTATACCTAGTGCAGAGAAAGATCAACTTAATGCAAGGTAAGTCCATTCAAACGTCTGATGGCAGCAGGGAAGAAGCTGTTCTTGAGTCGTTTGGTACGTGACCTCAGACGTTTGTATCTTTTTCCCGACAGAAGAAGGTGGAAGTGACCCGAGGTGGGTGGGGTCCTTGATTACGCTGGCTTTTTATCTCAAGGCAGCAGGAAGTATCGACTGAGTCAGTGGATGGGAGGCTGGTTTGCGTGAGGGACTGAGCTACATTCACGACCTTTTGTAGTTTCTTGCGGATTTGGGCAGAGCAGGAGTCATAGCAAGCTCTCATACAACCAGAAAGAGTGCTTCTTAAAAATTGTTAAGACTCGTAGCAGACATGCTGAATTTCCTTAGCCTCCTTTCTTAACCATTGCGTCGGCGTGCAGGAACCAGGACAGGTTGTCTGTCATATGCTACAGGTACGGCCTTTTGTAATTTTTTGCAGTCCTGGGCAGAGCAGGAGCCAGACCAAGCTGTGATACAATCAGAAAGAATGCTTTCTATGGTGCATCTGTAAAAGTTGATGAGAGTCGTAGCTGACATGCCAAATTTCATTCGTCTTCTGAGAAAGTAGAGGCATTGGTCGACTTTATTAACTGTAGTGTCGGCATGGAGGGACCAGGACACGTTGTTGTTGATCTGGACACCTAAAAACCTGAAGCTCTCGATACTTTCTACTTCGTCCCCGTTGGTGTGGGCAGTGGCATGTTCTCCACAATGCTTCCTGAAGTCGATGACAATCTCCTTCATTTTGTTGACATTGAGAGACAGTTTTTTATAGCTGCACCAGTTCACCAGATTCACAGGATACAGGAAAATAGATGTGTTGGAGACTTTGGTGGAGAAATGGCAGATGGACTTTCACCCAGACAAATGTGAGATAATGCATTTTGGAACGTCCAATACATGTAGGAATTATACAGTAAATGGTAAAATCCTTTGGAGTATTGACAGGCAGAACGATCTGGGCGTACATGTACACCGATCACTGAAAGCGACAAGACAGATGAATAAGGTAGTCAATAATGCATAGAGCATGTTGACAAATACATCAATAGGATGGAACAAGAGGGATATGGTCCCCAGAAGGGTAGGGGGCTTTAGTTCAGTCAGGCAGCATGGTCGGTGCAGGCTTGGAGGGCCGAAGGATCTGTTCCTATGCTGTAATTTTCTTTGTTCTTTGTTCGTCATCAGTCAGGGCATTGAGTACAAAAGATGGTAGGTCATGCTGCAGGTGTACAGAAATTTATTTAGGCCTCATTTGGGACATTGTGTACAAATCTGGTGGTCACGCAACCAGAAGGATGTGGATGCTTTGGAGGGAGTACAGAATAGTTTTATCTGGATGTTGCCTGGTGTGGAAGGTGTTAATAATGAGGAGATCTTGAATGAACTCGGTTTGTTCTCACTGAAACGACGGAGGTTGAGGGGTGACCTGATAGAGGGTTACACGATTATGAGTGGCATGGATAGAGTGGACCGTCAGATCCTCCTTCCTTGGATAGAAAATACTTGTACTAGGGGACATGGATTTCAGGTGCATGGGGAAAAATTTTAGAGGAGATGTGTGGGACAAGTATTTTACACAGTGAGTGGTGAATGTCTGGAACGCGCTGCCCGGGTAGGTGGAGGGAGCAGATATGATCGCGGCATCGAAGGGGCATCCAGATGAATACACGAATACGATGGGAATGGAAGGATACGGACTCTGTAAGTGCCTACGGTTTGAGTTTAGTCAGGCATCATGATCGGTGCAGCCTTGGAAGGCTGAAGGGCCTGTTCCTGTGCTGTACTTTATTTTGTCCTCTTGTCTTATGAATGGCGGAACAGGCTCGATGGGCTGAATGGCCTCCTCCTGCTCCTATTTTCTTAGGTTCCCATGGGAAAATTAGGCTTCTTAATGGGTGAACTCTCACAGGACAACAATGTCTCAATCATCAATGACAAGTGCTGGTATTTACAGTGTAAGATCATCATTCTCCACCCAGGAGGAGCCTTGAGCCTGGGCACATGTCCTGGTGCACGGGTTCAAACCCCATGGCAGGAGCTGTTTGAATTTAAATTCAATTGACAAAAAATTAAATTGAAAATAAATTAGTCTCAGTAATGCTGACCATGAAACCATTGTCGATGTTTTAAGAACCGTTCCAGCTCCATTACTGAGACTAATTTATTTTCAATTTAATTTTTTGTCAATTGAATTTAAATTCAAACAGCTCATGTCCTTTTGTTATGGTTCCGGTTAAAAACATCAAACTACCTTTTGGAGACTGCCCGAACCATAAGTTTTGGATCTTGAGTTTGGCTAGGATGAACATGATAAGTTTCACTTCAAGTATGATTCAACAACCGACCAGAGAGTTTTTACCAAACTAAGTTTCTGAAGAATACAATAAACATGTGTAGATAGAAAGTTAACAATACCTTTTATCAAATACAATCAAAAACAACAGAAAGGAAACAACCACAATGATGAATTAAACCTTAACTGAATATTAAACCTGATCCAATCAACCAAAACCTTTCATAGTCAAAACCCTTTTCACGGGCTTCACAAAGCATAGATGAAAATCTCACTTGAATGGAATTGAGTTGTTTCGAGACCTGCATATTCCTTCCGGAAGGAGAAATGTTGCCTTGGGATAACCATGATGTGGAGAATCCGGCGATGGACTGGGTGGGTACAGTAAGAAGTCTCACAACACCAGGTTAAAGGCCAACAGGTTCATTTGGAATCACGAGCGTCCTCACCTGCTGAAGAAGTAGCTCAGAGTACGCTCGTGATTCCAAATAAACCTGTTGGCCTTTAACCTGGTGATGTGAGACTTTTCATTGAGATAACCAGCAGACTTTCCAAATAGGGCAGGAGACAGAGACTTCAGCTTCTTTCTTGCTTGATATCCCTTCTAAAACTAGAAACTAAGCTGCAGGCTCAGAACTCTTCAAACTTAAACCTCAATTCACTGGACAAAATTGTCCAAAAACACGTGACCTTTGCTCCTAACAATGCAGGATCGGAAAAATAAACCCAGAGTAAACACAAATAACCCAATAGATAGATACCCTACAGTGCAGAAATAGGCACTTCGGCCCATCGAGTCTGCACCGACCACAATCCCACCCAGGCCCTATCCCCATATCCCTACAGATTTTACCCACTAATCCCTCTAACCTACACATCTCAGGACTCTAAGGAGCAATTTTAGCATGGCCAATCAACCTAACCCGCACATCATTGGACTGTGGGAGGAAACCGGAGCACCTGGAGGAAACCCCCGCAGACACGAGGAGAATGTGCAAACTCCACACAGACAGTGACCCAAGCCAGGAATCGAACCCAGGTCCCTGGAGCTGTGAAGCAGCAGTGCTAACTTCAAACTTTAGGGAAGGGAATATGCCATCCTTGTCTGGTCTGGCCTACATCTGACTGCAGACCCACAGGGTGATGACCCTTAACTCCTGTTTCAAAGTACACCAGCAGGAATACAGCTCATGGATAATTTGGGTTTGTCCCCAAATGCTGGCCGTGCCTGCAGCTTAGTTATTAATTTTAGCAGAGGCATCAAGCAAGAAAGATGCTGAAGTCTCTGTCTCCCTGTTCTATATGGAAAGTCTGTTGGTTATCCCAATAAAAAGTCTCACAACACCAGGTTAAAGACCAACAGGTTTATTTGGAATGATGAGCTTTCAGAGCGCTGCTCCTTCATCAGGTGAGCGATGAAGGAGCAGTGCTCCAAAAGCTCGAGATTCCAAATAACTGTGTACAGTTTTGGTCTCCTTACTTGAGAAAGGATATACTGGCACTGGAGCGGGTATAGATGAGATTCACCAGGTTGATTCCAGAGTTGAGAGGGTTGGCTTATGAGGAGAGACTGAGTAGGCTGGGGTTATACTCATTGGAATTCAGAAGAATGAGGGGCGATCTTATAGAAACATATCAGATTATGAAGGGAATAGACAAGATAGAAGCAGGGAAGTTGTTTCCACTGGCAGGTGAAACTAGAACTAGGGGCATGGCCTGAAAATAAGGGGAACAGATTTAGGACTGAGTTGACGAGGAACTTCTTCACACAAAGGGTTGTGAATCTGTGGAATTCCCTGCCCAGTGAAGCAGTTGAGGCTACCTCATTGAAGGTTTATAAGACAAGGATAGATGCATTTTTGATCAGTAAAGGAATTAAGCGTTCTGGTGAGCAGGCGGCTAAGTGGAACTGAGTCCACGAAAAGATCAGCCATGATCTTATTGAATGGTGGAGCAGGCTCGAGGGGCCAGATGGTCTACACCTGCTCCTAGTTCTTATGTTCTTAAACCTGTTGGGCTTTAAACCTAGTGTTGTGAGACACCTTACTGTGCCAGCCCCAGTCTTTGACATCCCGAAAATAATTAAACAATCTGCATCTGAGCCCTACAGGGGCCAGAGCTGAGGCCAGCCCCAAGAGAGAATCAGAACGAGCAGCCTCTCACGCTGGACAGTTCCCCATAACCTGAAAAAGGAATCATTCGCCAGTTTCTTCTGTTTCCTGCATGCGTCACTTTGAAGACCAATGCTGGGGAACTAATCTGTTACTTTGAAAATTGAAGTTGGTAAAATTGGGAAAATACTGCATTCTTCACATTCTTCACCATTCACATTGAGTACAACAATTAGGGTAAAATTCACTCTTCTCAAACCGCATGTCCCACTCCGATTTCCATCAATACAATTGTAATATTCTTGATTTTACAAAAGTAACCTTCCATGTGAGGCCTTAAGCCCAAGGGTAAAACATAATACCCTCTGAAAGGGTATTACAGAATTTCTATCAAGCATAAAATCGGATGGTACATCCCAAATCCAAACCACTCATTGAGTAATACTGAGTTTCTTGAAGTAATCTCTGCTGACATAGAACACACAGCAGTACAGCACAGGAACAGGTCCTTTGGTCTGCGATGTTATGTCGAACACGACGCCAAATTAAACGAATCCCTTCTACCTCTCCTTGACCCATATCCCTCTGGCCCTTGCATATTCATGTGCTTATGCAAATACTCCTTAAACGCCTCTATCGTATCGGCCTCCACAACCACCCCTGGCAGCACATTCCAGCCACCTACCACTCTCTGTGTAAACTATCTTGCCCCTCGAGTCTCCTCCGAACTTTTCCACTCTCAGTTTAAGTGCGTGCCCCCGAGTATTAGTACAAGGGGTGGCATGTTGGTAGAATGGCCAGCAAAGCTGCCTCACAGCACTAGGGACCTGGTTCAATTCCGTCCTCGGGTGACTCTCTGTGTGGAGTTTGCATGTTCTCCCCGTGTCTGCGAGGGTTTCCTCCGGGTGGTCTGGTTTCCTCCCACACAACAGTGGGACATACTGTTTGGGTAGAGTGAATTTTACCCTAATTGTTGTACTCAATGTGAATGGTGAAGATTGTGAGAAGTGCAGGTTAGGCGGATTTGACCTGCTAAATTGCCCCCTTTGTGTCTGTGGGATTAGCAGGGTTAAAACGTGGAGTCATGCCGATAGGGCCTGGGTGTGATTGTTGTTGGTGCAGGCTTGATGGGTCAATAGCTTCTTTATGCACTGTCCGGATTCTGTGTTTAGATATTTCCACTCTGGGAAAGAAATTCTGTCTGTCAACCCTCTCTATGCCTCTCATCATTTTCTAGATTTCTATCGGGTCTCCACATAGCCTTCACTGCTCCAGAGAAAATTACCCTAGTTTGGCCAGCCTCTCCTAATAGCTCGGACCCTCTAATCCAGGCAGCAGCGTGGTATACCTCTCCAGCACCTCTCCAAAGCCTCCATATCCTTCCTGTAATGTGACGACCAGAACTGAAGGCTTCTTGAACCAATCCATCGCCGCTTGTTATCGACCCATCTGACAGTGGAAACATGATGCTTGGGCTTCACCGGCCAAGCTTACTGCAAGACTGGAAAATACCGCCAGAGGTCAACGGACCTTCGCATGTTGTGTCCCATCCACGACGATACCTGTGATGGGAAAATTCCCCTCATGTCATTATTTAATTTATTTAAACCCTTTATAATGTTGAACACCTCGATGAACTCTCCTAATATTCTTCTCTGCTCTATGGAGAACAAAACCAGCTTCTCTAGTCTAACCAGGTCACTGTAATATCCGGCTTCCCTGCACAATTCTAGTAAATCTCTTCTGTACCCTCTCCAAAGTCTCTCCATCCTTCTCAAAGTGTGGAGCTCAGTTTTGGACACAACATTCCATGTGGGATCAAAGTAGACTTTTATTGTTGTTCACCATAACTTGCTTTTGATTAGATTTATTATTGTCACATGAATAAGCACACAGTGAAAAGTATTGTTTCTTCCGCTATACAGACAAAGCATACCGTTCATAGGAAAGGAAAGGATGGGGTGCAGAATTCAAAAGTATCTGTATGGAGAGAAAAGAACAAACGTTTCGAGTCCAGATGATCCTTTGTCAAAGCTGATTGGTTCCAGATTCCAGAATCCACAGTAATTTGCTTTTATATGGGGGGTGCAGAATGTCGTGTTATAGTCATAGCTAGGATGGAGAGGAAGTCAACGTAATATATGGTAGGTCGATGGTATTCCTGAGTTGGTTGGTACATGGCACCAAACTTTTGTATCTTTTTCCCGATGGAGGAAGGTGGAAGAGAGTATGTCCGATGTGCTTGCGGTCCTTGATTATGCTGGCTGCTTTTCCGAAGTGTAGACACAATCAATGGATGGGAGGTTGGTTTGTGCGATGGACTGGGATGCATTCACCACCTTTTGCAGTTACTTGCTGTCTTGGACTGCGCAGGAACCGTAAAAGTTGTGATTCAACCAGAAAGGATGTTTTTTATTTTGCATTTGTAAAAGTTGGTGAGAGTCGTAGCGGACAAGCCAAATTTCCTTAATTTCTGAGAAATTAGAGGCATCGGTGGGCTTTCTTAACCATAGAGTCGGTGTTGAGGGTCCAGGACAGGTTGTTAGTGATCTGGACACCTGCAAAATTGAGGGTCTCTTGGACTGCATACACATATACATATTACAACCAGGAATCGACCATTCAGCCCCTCAAGCCTGCTCTGCTATTCACAACGTTCAAGATCTGATTGTAAAGTCAATCCCACATTCTTGCTAACCCCTGATAATATTCACACGCCTTCGTAAAAATATTCAAAGACTCTGCTCCCATCGATTCTAAGGGATAACCAACCAAGTAGATGAGGGCAGTGCAGTTGACGTTGGACTTGAGCAAGGCCTTTGAAAAGGTACCGCATGGTAGGTTGTTGCATGAGGTTAAATCTCACGGGATCCGGGTGAGGTAGCGAATCAGATATCAAATTGGCTTGATGACAGAAGACAGCTGGTGCTTGTAGTGGGTCGTTTTTCAATCTTGTGGCCTGTAACTTGCGGTGTGCCTCAAGGATCGGTGTTGGCGCCACTGTAATTTGTTATCGATATGAATGATTTGGATGAGAATTTAGGAGCCATGATTAGGAAGTTTGCAGGTGACACCAAGATTGGTGGCATAGTGGATAGTGAGGAAGGCTATCTGGGATTGCAACGGGATCCTGGTCTATTGCGCCAGTGCACTGATGAATGGCAGATGGAGTTTAGAACATAGAACATTACAGCACCATACAGGCCCTTCGGCCCTCGATGTTGTGCCGAACAGTGGAACCAATCTAAAGACCCTCTAATCTACACTATTCCAATAATTTGGATCAAGTTGATATGATTAATTTGGTAGATCGAATCGGGGCAGTTAATGGTCGGGCGTTGCGGAGAATTATAGAACAAAGAGATATGAGGGTACGAGGACGAGTCGTGAGGACCTCGCCAGTAGAAGTGAAGGCCATTGAGGACATTGGGCAAGGTCGAGGGCAAAGGCAGGGGCGGGACCTGAAGGGGCAGGGCCTGAAGGCAGCTTGGCCCTTGGGGAGCGGGCCGATCCAGTACGCAGGGTGGCCCAATGCCACTCTGCACGTGATTGGTGGTGGGGGAGGGGGGCCACTGCCACTCTGCCTGCGATCGGTGGTGTAGAGGGGGCGGCCCCGCTGCTACTCAGCACGTGATTGTTGGGGGCCTAGGGGGGGTCCCGCTTCCACCCTGCACACGGTTGGTGAGGTCAGTTGGTCCCCGCGCCACTCTCACGTATTTGTTGGGGGCAAGGGTCCCGCTGTCACTCTGCACGCTGTCTGTGGTAAGGTGTGAGGTGTTCCCCACTACCACTCTGCACGTTGTTAGTAGGGGCAGTGGGCCCCACAGCCTCTCTGCTCGCGATTGGTGGTGTAGGGAGGAGGTCTCTCTGCCTCTCTGCATGCACAGTGGGGTAGGGAGGGCGGCATCGCTGCCTCTCTGCATGCAGAGCGGGGTAGGGAGGGATGACCTGCTGCCATTCTGCATGCACATTGGTGTGGGGGAAGGGGGGTTGATTGGTCGGGGTGGGGGTGGGGGTGTCTGGGCACTACATTCTTTCGGGGGCTGCTCACGAGGAGCTGCGGGCCCCCGGACTATCTGGGGGAAGGTGCTGCGTTGAAGCTAGCTGCAGCAGCAGAGGGCTGACAGATGACTCTCTCAGACCAGGCAGCTCACTGCTGGTTGCAATTGTGCATTTGCAACCACATTGGTTTGGGAGGTGGTCAGTATCCAAGTAGCGCTGTGAGAGCTGCATGTGATGGGGCCACTGCTGAGGGTGGTCTAACAGTCATCGAGCTTTAACAGCACAAAATGAGGCCCTTCGGCCCATTATGTCTGAACTGCTCGTCAAACACCGATCCAATCGATTCCCATTTTCCAGCTCTCGATTCACAGCTTTGTATGCTCCGGCGTTTGAGTTGCTGATCTAAATGCCTCTTGTGGTTGTTCCCGCTTCTACCATCCTTTCAGGCCGTGAGCTGCAGATCCGAGCTCCCTGTGGATGGAAACACCTTTCCTCAAATCCACACAAAAATCTGCCCTTTACCTTAAATCCACGCCCCTCTGGTTATTGACACCTCGAAACGGAAAAAAAGTTTCTTCCTATCTAGGTGCCACAAAATTTTGTACCTGTCACTCAGGTCTCCCCCCACCCCCCCCTCCACCTGAAAGCACTCCACCACAACCCACTACATCCTCCCCCTCCAGCTGTCTCTGCTCTAAGGTAAAACTGAAACAACTATATGGTGACATCAACAAGTTCCATCCCACCATCAGACTCACCAGGGACGACTCTCCGGAATCGGTTGCATTCTTGAACACACGCAGTAAGAGTTTTAACAACACCAGGTTAAAGTCCAACAGGTTGATGTGGTAGCAAATAAACCTGTTGGAATTCAACCTGGTGTTGTTAAACCTCTTACTGAAGTAAAAAACCCAGCCTAACCAGTCTCTCTTCATAGCTGAGACTCTCTAGCACAGGCAGCATCCAGGCGAATCTCTTCTCCACCGTCTCCAGTGTAATTACATCCTTCCTGTAGTGTGATGACCAGAGCTGCATGTATTACTCTTGCTCTGGTCTAAGCAGCATTTTATGCTCTTCCATCATAACCTCTGAGCTTTCTTATTCTATGCTGCGGCCGCTAAAGGCAAGTATCCTGCATGTCGTCTTAACCACCTCATCTACCTGTCTTGCTGCCTTCAGGGATCCACATATGTGCACCCCAATTTCATTCTGGTCCTCTGCACTTCCTCACACTCTACTGTTTATTGTGCATTTCCTTGCTCTGTTAGTCCTCCCAAAATGCATTGTTTCACATTGTTCAGGTTTAAATTCCATTTCCCCATCTGACCAGCCTGTCCGTTTGCTCGGCAGGATGGCACAGTGGTTAGCACTGCTGCCCCACAGCGCCAGGGACGCATGTTCGATTCCTGACTTCGGTGACTGTCTGTGTGGAGTTTGCACATTTTCCTCGTGTCTGCGTGGGTTTCCTCCGGGTGCTCCAGTTTCCTTTGACATTCAAAAGACGTGTGGGTTAGGTGGATAGGCGCGGCTAAATAGCCCTTAGTCAGAGAGACTCACTAGGATAAATGCATGGGGTTATGGGGATCGGGCCTGGTTGGGATTGTGGTCGGTGCTGAGTCGATGGGCCGAGTGGCCTCCTTCTGCACTGTAGGATTATGTGAAACCTGTAATCTAAGGCTTTCTTCGTCAATATTTACCACATCATTTTTTGTATCATCTGTGAACTTACTGATCATACCTCACACATTCATGTCTGGACCATCAATATACACGACAAACAGCAAAGGACCCAGCATCGTGCCCTGTGGAAAACCCACTGGACACAGGCTTGCAGTCACAAAACCAACCTTCGAACATCACCCTCTACCTCCTACCGCTCAGCCAATTCAGAAAGCAATTTACCAAATTGCCCTGGTTCCAATTGGCTTTTACTTTCTTATTCAGTCTCCCATGCGGAAATTGTTAAAAGCTTTCCTGAAGTCTATGTAGATTGCATCGACTGTACTTCCCTCATCTACTCATCCAGTCAGCTCCTCAATATATTCCAGCAAATTGTTAGATATGATCTCCCCCTGACAAAGCCATGCAAGATCAGTAAGGACAGTCAACAACACCTCCTCCACGAATATCCTCAACACCGGTGCCCCACAAGGCTTTGTTCTCAGCCCTCTACTATATTCCTTATGCATCTTTGACTGCGTGGGCAAATTCCCCTCCAATAAGATTTTCAATTTTGCTGCCGACTCCACCATAGTGGGTCATATCTCAAAGGATGACAAGATAGAGTACAGGAATGAGATGGAGAATCTGGTGAACTGTTGTGGTGACAATAATCTGTCCCTTAATGTCAACAAAACGAAAGAGATTGTCATCGACTGCAGGAAGCATAAAGGAGAACATGCCCCTGTCTTCATCAGTGGGGTGAAGTGGAAAGGGTCGAGAGCTTCAAGATTTTAGGTGTCCAGATCACAAACAACCTGTCCTGGTCCCCCCGTGCCAACACTATAGTTAAGAAAGCCCCACCAACGCCTCTACTTTCTCAGAAAACTAAGGAAATTTGGCATGCCAGCTATGACTGTCACCCACTTGTACAGATGCACCATAGGAAGCATTCTTTTTGGTTGTATCACAGCTTGGTATGGCTCCTGCTCTGCCCAAGACCATAATGAATTACAAAAGGTCGTGAATGTAGCCCCAATCCATCATGCAACCCGTCTCCCATCCATTGACTCTGTCGACAGTTCCCGCTAGCTCGGCAAAGCAGCCAGCATAATAAAGGACCCCACGACCCCAGACATTCTCTCTTCCACTTTCTTCCTTCGGGAAAAATGTCTGAGGTCACGTACCGACCAACGCAAGAACAGCTTCTTCCCTTCTGCTGTCAGACCTTTGAACGGACCTATCTCACATTAAGTTGATTTTTCTCTGCATCCTAGCTATGGCTGTAACATTACATTCTGCACTCTCCGTTTCCTTCTCTATGAACAGTGTGCTTTCTTTGTATAGCACGCAAGAAACAAAACTTTTCACTGTATGTTAATACATGAGACAACAATAAATCAAATGAAATCAAAACAAATCTGACCTGGTATCTTCATTCTGCAATGTTTTGTCCTTTATAAGAGCTGTTTCCCGCCTCATTTGGCACGCATAGCAACACTGTGCTACACATTCAGAGATTTTGGTCTCAGGCCAAAGGGATTTGCGGCCTGGCTCACCCAGAAAGTCCCACCCGAGGTCAAAGGATCTTTCCATGGTTGGCCCGTCGCCCGCTCTGATTCCCAAGGTGAGCGGGACAGTAACATTTCAGCGAATAACATTTGTAGAATTAGACTGTCTGTGCCATAGAACAAACGGTCCCTCAACTTTTCTCCTAAAACCTGGCCGAATTCGCAGTGCTCCACTGTTGCTCTCAATCTGATAAGGAATTCTGAAACTGTCTCCCCTGGCTCCCAGACTGCTGAGTGAAATTTGTACCGCAACAGAATGATTAAGGATCGTGAGGTTGGGGTTGGGGGAGGGAGGGGGTGGGTGGGCGCGGCGGTAGTGTCCTTGGACCAACTCATCCAGCTCTTCAAAAGACGCCACCAGAATCGTAGTGGGCGGGACACGGACCATGGAAATGTCCGTTGACCTCAGGCGGGATTCCACACTTGGGGCGAGTGTAGTCAGAAAATCCTGCCCTGGGTGTCAGGAATAGCATGCTATGTTAAACCTCTGATTACACTAAGTGTGTGGGCCGCAAACTGTGAGAAGAATAAGCTTCCACTTTTTTTCAATTGTTATCATATTCGCTGCAAAGGGGCAGCACGGTAGCACAGTGGTAGACAGTGCTGCCTCACAGTGCTATGGACCTGGGTTTGATTCTGGCCTTGGTTGAATGGCTGTGCAGTCTGCACATTCTCCACATGTCTTCATGGGTTTCCGCTGGAAGCTCCTGTTTCCTCCCACACTCCAAAGATGTGCAGGTAATGTGGATCGGCCATGCTAAATTGCCCTTAGTGTCCCAAGTTTTCCAATTTCCCGAGCAAACGTGCACTTTTACCTTGTTGCTTCTTATTTTCGATGCTACAGTCTCGTCCCCTCTAATCTGTACCGTGATTCCCAATGTCTTGGAAAGTTTTTTTTTCTCATCGTCAGCGTAATAAATCGAGGTCGACTTGATAAAGCTTCTGAACTAAAAGTCTTTATTGCCAATAAACAACTAACTCTATTAATCAAAAGGTCAGACAGAATACCTCTGCAAATGCACATGACTGATCTGTACACTATTATTTCCTGGGTCCAAATGTCAATCCTCCCCCGGATCGCGATATGCGTCCTCGCCCTCGATTCGTTCTGCTTTCCACTTCGACACTCCATAGAGTCAGGCCTGACCACATGGTCTCTAGAAAATGCCCCCTTAAACGGGCCAGACTACCACAGTTGGCAAGTCACACACCGCCCTGGCTTAGAAATATATTGGCTGTTCCTTCACTGTCACTGGGTCCAAATCCTGGAATGCCCTCCCTAACAGTGCGTTGGTTGTACCCACTGGACAGGTTGCAGTGGTTAAAAAGGGAGCTCACCACCACCTTCTTAAGGGCAGCTAGGTATGCACAATAAATGCTGGGACCAGCCAGCGATACCCACATCCCATGAAATGAATCTGGAAAGAAATAGGAGGATTGAAAGTTTATGGCCAGTGTCTCCACTATTTCCACTTGTCCTGCCCTGAGCCAACCTTCACCATTATCCAGGCTGGGTACATGTTCTATCCCATTGTGAGATGAAAAGTGTTGGATTGAAGGGGGTTAAGTGAAGATGTTTGTTTAGTGACTGTAATTGATGTGAGTCTCTATGGATCCGTTCAGTGTCACTGGAGGGTTTTCCCTCTTCCATTAATAAGGGATTCCGTTCAAGTGTTGTTCCATTGAGGCAGCGGGAGCGACAACTCCGATACTAACAGAGATCAGCGGCTGTGGAGAGAGAGGGAGGGAGAGGAGAGATCAGAATCTGGGAGCAACGGATTGGAAAGTTCCAACAATGGATCAGAATCGAGGAACAATAGACCGGGATATTCCAATAATGGATCAGAATCTGGGAACAATTGATTGGAAAGTTCCATCAATGGATCAGAATCTGGGAACAACAGATTGGAATGTTCCAACACTGGACAGGAATGTTGCTGAGACTCTGAACCTTCTTTCTCAATATTCGATTGGTTCGTTACCATTAACAATTCGCATCCAATTTGTGCTCTGGCTTATTCAAGGGGTTTACTTTCCAATCCTGGCTATTGTTGGTGTCCCTGGTAAGTCTCTCTATCCTCTTATTCTGTTTGTCATCTTTGTTTCGTTGTATTACTCCTTATTTCAGTGCTGGGAACATGGAGGCCATTGACTTCAGTTTCACACTTAATCTCTGCTCCCTGTCCATTTACTCCATTCCAGTACCTGAGGCTGGTCCACACTGATTACACCCTCCACTGATGTTGGTGCAGACTTGATTGGCCGAATAGCCTCTTTCTGCACTGGAGGGGCTCTGTGAGTAGACATTTCAACTCCTGGAAAGAGATTCTGACTGTCAACTCTATCGATGTCTCTCATAATTTTATAGACTTCTTGTCAGGTCTCCCCTCAGCCTCTGCCACTCCAGAGAAAACAACACGAGTTTGTCCAGCCTCTCCTTATATCTCAGATCCTCTAATCCAGGCAGCATCACGGTAAACCTCTTCTGCACCCTCTCCAAAGCCTTGACATCCTTCCTGTAATGTTTCAACTCGAAGTGAAGTTTTTTTTAACCAATCCGTCTCTGCTGGTTGTCAACCCGTCTGATAGTGGAAACGTTATGGGCGCGATTCTCCGGATGTGCTCACCTAAAGACCTGAAAGTCCCGCCTGAGGTCAACGGACCTTTGCATGATCCATGTCCTGTCCATTACCAATCGCGTGGTGGGCGGGACGGGAAAATTCCCCCCATGTCTTCAGTTAATTTATTGAAACCCTTTATAATACCTCCTAATATTCTTCTCTGCTTGAGTCTCCAAAGTCTCTCCATGCTTCCCAAAGTGTGGAGCTCAGTATTGGACACAGTACTCCATGTCTGATCAAAGTAGACTTTTATTGATGTTTACCATAACTTCCTTTTGATTAGATCTATTATTGTCACATGCATTAGCACACAGTGAAAGGTATTGTTTCTTGCGCTATGCAGACACAGTTTACCGTTCACGGATAAGTAAAGTGTGGAGTGCAGAATCGAAAAGCATCTGTAAGGAGATAAAAGAGCTGATTGGTTTCTGATTCCAGCATCCGCAGTAATTTGCTTTTATAAAGGGAGTGCAGAATGTAGTGTTGCAGTCATAGCCAGGATTTAGATAAAGATCATTTTAATATATGGTAGGTCGAAGATGCTCTTGAGTCGGTTGGTACGTGACCCCAGACTTTTGTATTTTTTTTGGAAGAAGGTGAAAGAGTGAATATCCAGGGTGTGTGATTATGCTGACTGCTTTTCCGAGGCAGCGGGAAGTGCAGCAGAGTCAATGGATTGGAGGCTGGTTTGCGTGATGGTCGAGGCTGCATTCACCAATTTTGTGGTTACTTGCGATCTTGGACACAGCAGGAGCCATGCCAAACTGCAATACCATCAGAAAGGATGCTTTCCAGATTGTGAAAGTTGGGGTGAGTCGTACATGCCAAATTTCATTAACCTCCTGAGAAAGCAGTAGAATTCGTGGGATTTCTGAACGACAGTGTCGGTGTGGAGGGATCAGGGAGTGTTGTTGGTAATCTGGATTTCCGAGAAACTTGAAGATCTCTTGTACTGTGCACACATTCATATTACAAGCAAGAATTGGCCATTTAGCACATTGTGCCTACTCTGCCGTTGAAAAGGTTCATGGCTGATCTGATTGTAATGTCAACCCCACATTCCTGCCAACCCCTGATAACCTTTCAACCCCACCCTTCAAAAGATTCAAAGACTCCGCTCCCACCGTTTTGAAGGTGTAACCAAGCAAGTAGATGACGGTACTGCCGTTGACGTTGCACTTTCACAACGCCTTTCACAAGATACTACATGGTAGTTCGTTGCATGAGGTTAAATCTCACAGGATCGAGGGTGAGGTGGCCAATTGGATACAAAATTGTCTTGATGACAGAAAACAGAGGGTGGTTGGAGTGGGTGGCTTTTCAAACTGGTGGCCTGTGACCAGCGGTATGCCTCAGGGATCGGTGCTGGGACGACTGTTATTTGTATTAATTATTTGGATGATAATTTAGTAGGCATGGTTAGGAAGTTTGCAGATCAGATCAAGAATGGTGGCATAGTGGACAGTGAAGAAGGCTATCTCGGATTGCAACGGGATCTCGATCAATTGGACCATTGGGCTGATGAATTGCAGATGGAGTTTAATTTGGATCAATGTGAGATGATGCATTTTGGTAGATCGAATCGGGGCAGTTAATGGTAGGGCATTGGTGAGAGTTATAGAACAATTAGATCTCGCAGTACAATTCATAGCTCCTTGAAAGTGGAGTCACAGGTGGACAGAGTGGTGAAGAAGGCATTCGGCGTGCTTGGTTTCATTGGTCAGAACATTGAATACAGGAGTTGGGACGTCTTGTTGAACTTGCACAAGATATTGGTAAGGCCACACTTGGAATATTGAGTACAGTTCTGGTCACCCTATTGTAGAAAGGATAATATGAAATACAAGAGTGCAGAAATGATTTATTAGGAAGCGACCGGGACTTGATGCTTTGAGTTATAATGAGAGGCTGGATAGGCTGGGACTTTTTTCCCTGGAGCGTAGGAGGCTTATGGGTGATCTAACACAAGAGGGCATAGATTAAAGGTGAGAGAGGAAGATACAAATGTGTCCAGAGGGGCAATTGTTTAATTCTGAGAGTGGTGGGTGACTGAAACGAGCTGCCAGAGGCAGTAGTAGCGCCGGATCCACGTTTGTATTTTAAAAAGCATTTAGGCAGTTACATGGGTAAGATGGGTATGGAGCGAAACTCTGAGCATTTTTAGGTTTTTTTATAATTTTACAAAAACTCACTTCACAACACCTCATAGAAATCATAGAAACCCTACAGTACAGAAAGAGGCCATTCGGCTCATCCCGTCTGCACCGACCACAATCCCACCCAGGCCCTACCCCCATATCCCTACATATCTTACCCGCTAATCCCTCTAATCTACACATCCCAGGACACTAAGGGGCAATTTTTTAGCATGGTCAATCAACCTAACCCGCACATCTTTGGACTGTGGGAGGAAACCGGAGCACCCGGAGGAAACCCACGCAGACACGAGGAGAATGTGCAAACTCCACACAGACAGTGACCCAAGCCGGGAATCGAACCCAGGTCCCTGGAGCTGGGAAGCAGCAGTGCTAACCACCGTGCTACCTCCACCTTAAGAAAAAAATGAACCCTCATCATGAAGAGTTGTCATCATTTCGTGCTCCTTTAAACTCGCGACAAAGCATTCACAATAACATTTTCATGACCCGCAAAATGTACACTCTGTGAGTTAAATGCTTCCAGCATAAGGCTCCAACGAAATAGTCTGGTGTTTCTGTCCTTGAATTTTTAAAGATTTGTCAAAGGATTGTGGTCAGTGTCCAAAATTGAACTTAATGCATTGTTTGTAACGTAAACATTAAATTGTTGTAAGGCCATTACCAACCTCAATAATTCCTCTCCAATTGTGGAATATTTTGTCTGCTGGCTGTCGGGTTTTCTTTTTAAATCAACCGACCGGCCTTTCAAATCCACATTCATCCTCCTGTAACAACACATTCCAACACCTACATCACTGGAGTCGATGGCGAGTTTAAAGGGTTTGAAGACGTTTGGTGGGGCTAACACTGCTTTCAAATTCTCAAAAGCCTTCTGGCATGGTCTGTCGATAGTGCTGAAAACCTACTAAAGTTGGTACGGTTTTTCTGTAGCATTCATTGAATCCCAAAAATTCCTTCTTCCACTTCCTTCTTCGATGATGGTCGTGGAAATTCCTTGATGGCCTTCATCTTCACATTTCCCACTGTCATCCACCCGTATCTGATGTTGTGCCCTGAGATTGTCACTTCCACCTTCACAAAATTCTGTTTCTGCCAAGTTTATGACCAACGTTGCCTTCCATAGTCTCTCGAAGAGCCAATGCTCCATGTGATCTTTCCATGAATGGCTAAAGATCACTAAATCATTTACGCAGAGAGCACAATCAGTCAATCCTGCAACAACTCTGTTCATAAGCCTTTAATTATGCGTTTTTCACCCCAAATGGCATTATTTAAAATTGATATATCCCATTTGGGGTTGCAGAGGAAAAAAGTTCTTTTGCTGTCCCTGACAAAGGTACTTGCCAGTAACCACGCAGTAAGTTCAGCGTTGTGATGTAAGTAGCTTGTCCGAGTTTTTCCACACCATCCTCCAGCCTTGGAATTGGGTATGAATCAGATTTAGTCACAGCCTGTGACCAGCGGTGTGCCTCAAGGATCGGTGCTGGGTCAACTGTTATTTAATCTTAGAACCTTATTTGTCATTTATATTAATGGTTTAGATGAGAATTTAGGAGGCAAGGTTAATGAGTTTGTAGATGACACCAGGATTGGTGACAGTGTGGACACTGAAGAAGGATATCAAGGACTGCAGCGTGATCTTGATCAATTGGGCCAATGAGCTGACGAATGACAGGTGGAGTTTAATTTAGATAAATGCAAGGTGATGCATTTTGATAAATCGAACCAGGGCAGGGATTATTCAGTTCATGATAGGGCGTTGGGGAGAGCTATAGAACAAAGAGATCTCGGGGTACAAGTTCATTGCTCCTTGAAAGTGGAGTCACAGGTGGACAGAGTGGTGAAGAAGTCATTGAACATGCTTGGTTTCATTGGACAGAACATTGAATACAGGAGTTGGGACGTCGTGTTGAAGTAGTACAAGACATTGGTAAGGCCACACTTGGAATACTATGTATGGTGCTGGTCACCCTATGGTACAAATGATATTATTAAACTGAAAAAAGTGCCGAAAGAAATTACTAGGATGCTATCAGGACTTGATGATTTGAGTTAAAAGGAGAGGCTGGATCGACTGGGACTTTTTTCTCTGAAGCGTAGGAGGCTGAGGGTTGATCTTATAGAGGTCCATAATATAAAGAGGGGCATAGATCAGCTAGATAGGCAATATATTTTCCGAAAGATAGGGGCGTCGAATACTAGAGGACATAGGTTTAAGGTGAGAGGGGAGAGATACAAAAGGTTCCAGTGGGGCATTTTTTTCACACAGAGGGTGACGAGTTCCTGCAACACGCTGCCAGAGGTAGTAGTAGAGTCGGGTATAATTTTGTCTTTCAAAAAGCGTTTAGACAGTTACATGGGTAAGATGGCTAGAGAGGGATATGGGCCAAATGCGGGCAGTTGGGGCTAGCTTACTGGTTAAAAGCAAAGAGGTGGCATGAACAATATGGGCCAATGGGCCTGTTTCCATGCTGTAAACCTCTATGGCTCTATGACTCTATAACTCCACCCTACTTGACTCTTTCTCTGATACACCTCAGTGTTTGGCTATCTCTGTTACAATTTCAGCTTCCCTTTTATTCGTGGTTCCACCCAATTTTATCTTGTTTGCCAATTCCAAAAGCGTCACATTTTTCAGTCTTTCTAAACTTTCTTGGCAAATTTGAGAAGCATCTTCAATCCCGAAAGCCTCTTTAGGAATGTTAAGAGTCATTTCTCTACTTTTGATTAAACCAGCGTATTGTCCTTTAACAGATCTTTCACTTCTTACTTAAAGTTTATTCCAAGACCTCGGACTATTCAAATTTCTGGATCTGAGCCCCCAAATCTATTACAAAGGGAAGGTTGATCTCCTGTCTGAGAGCTAACAATCAACCACTCAAAGAGAAGTACCTCACTTAATAATCGGTTACGACGTGTGTGAGAAGGGGGATTATCTGCACTTCAACAGCTATTAGTGGTTAAATCAAAATAACTACCTGAGACTCTCTCCAAAAAAAACCCAAGTAACTCGTTATTTATCTAACTAACAGTAAACAGGTTAACTGAACCATGAACAAACTGAATAAAACACTATGCTAATGCAAATCTGTTTAGGTAATTACAATTACCACTTAATAACAAAACAATAGAATCTTTCATCGCACTCAAAATACAACCAGGTGATATCTTCTGTGATCTTCCTTCTTCTTTATCTTTTGTCTTCTTTGCATCTTGTTGGTACCCTTACTTTTGAGATGAGGTTTTCTTTTAAGACATAAATGTCGTTTTTACACTGACAGAGAGAGTTGCAGTCTATGTGTGTGTCTCTCTCTCTCGCGCTGAGATCTTTTGCAGTCGTTGGCAGGCAGTCTTCTGGCAATTCCCTGGAATTGGGAGCTGGTTTCATACCGCCAATGACATACCAAAACCGGCCACAACAGGATTAGTTTACAGGTCATCAAAGCATCAAATTCAAATCCGATAGGCTGCTACTATTCAAAACCTATTTTAAATTGATTGGTTAAAATTCAAAAACATGTTATGATTCAAATACTTAAAGGCTGTTACCAAAGCAGCCCTGTTGTTTTTGCCTCATAAACATTCTTCCACTTTGGGTCTCTCTGTGTACTTGCATTTACACATGCATCCCGTTTTGAAATCTAAGTACGAAAAAAAAACAAAACCACCTTTTAAACAGACAATTTTATAACTCTTAGCATTTTTGCAATCATTTTATAATTCTACAAACACTAACTTCAGAACAATAGCACGCAAGAAACAATGCTTTTCAAACTATACTAATACATGTTACAATAATAAATCAAATCATCAACTTTTATTTCCCCTTACTCCTCAACCCAGCTTTTGTCATCTATTTTTTTCATTTATTCCACTGCGTTAGAGACCTTCCAGGTGTCATTTCAGTTTCATTGATACCCAGTATATTGAGAGGTGCAGTAACATTTTGGAAAATATCAATAAAACTAAATTCAAATTAGCAACGTGTTCCCCAGCCTGATGTGTAATTTGATTGTTTATTTCCCTTCCTGACAGCGAACATAATCACAATTGTGACACTGAAGAGAAGAAATTGTGGTCTGTCCAAGTGTGTCACTCGTTATCTGGCGGCCATGTCGGTGGGGGATCTGCTGGTCATTATCTTTGACCTGATATTGAGACACATTCCAATTCTTTATCGAGATCAGTTTGAATTTCTGTGGTCCATCCCCATTTGCAACATTCACGCCGTCCTACTTTATGCAGCCACTGACTGTTCTGTCTGGTTCACCGTCACTTTCACCTTTGATCGATTTGTGGCCATTTGCTGCCCCAAGCTGAAAAGTAAATATTGCAGCGAGAAAACGGCAGCTATGGTTCTGGGAACAGTGACGGCACTGAGCTGTTTGAAGAACATTTTCTGGTATTTTATGCTGAAGAGTCGGTATTGGCTTTGGAACGACCCCTGGTTTTGTGATGTCACTCGAGAAGTCCAGTCATCTTCCGTTTGGATAACCATCGAGTTCCTCCACCAAGTGCTTACACCCTGTGTCCCATTCGTCCTGATTCTGCTGCTCAATGCTTTCACCGTCAGACACATTTTAGTGAGCAGCAGAGCCCGCAGTAGACTCCGTGCTCACAGCAGTGGGGAGAATCCCAGAGACCCAGAGATGGAGACTCGAAGGAAATCGATCATTTTACTGTTTGTCATCACCACCAATTTCATCCTCTTATGGTCATTGTCAATGTTTTATTCTATATGGATCCGGATGTATGGTTTGGGTTATCAGTCCATATGGTTAGATCGTTTTCTTCTGGAATTGGGCTTCATGCTGCAGCTCCTGAGCTGCTGCACCAATACTGCAATTTATGCTGTGACACAAACTCAGTTCAGAAAGCAATTGCAGGATGTGCTGAAGTCCCTCTTCATTCCAATTGTTGCTTTCATTAAACCATGGGGGGAGCTGAAACACTAAGAGTTTCAGGATGCTTCCTTTTTCATGCTTCAGACAGCAGATGGAGAATGAACTGACATATTTATTTTAGGCCGTTACATTTGATGTTTTGATCACCTGTATTTTTAGAAATTTATCCTAGTTCTTTAATTAATTGAACCACGAGAGGAACTGAATCACCAAGCGTTTCTGGAATTTAAAAAAATGACACCAATTGGGAAATATGTCCGCATGACAAAACGGGAGTGGCATGGTGGCACCGTGGCTAGCACTGGTGCCTCACAGTGCCATGAACCCAGGTTCGGTTCCTGGCTTGCGTCATTGTCTGTACGGGGTCTACATATTTTCCTCATGTCTGCATGAATTTCCGACAGCTGCTCCTGTTTCCTCCCACTGTCCAGAATTCTTGCTGGTTAGATGGATTAGATGCTAAATTCTCCCTCAGTGTCCCTGAACAGACACCAGAGTGTGGCGACAACGGGATTTGTACACTAACTTCATTGCTGTGTTAATGTAAGCCTACTTGTGATACTAATAAATACACTTTCAACCTTTAAACAATCCTTTCATTAGCCAGACCATCTTCCTTCATTCTTCCCAGAGATTGAAAGGGCAGACATTCTGCCCCCGACAATACTAACCTTCCACTGGTAGGGCCATCCTTCACATCACACTGATCTGAGAGAAATCTGACCACCAATATACAGAGGTCAAAGGGTGGGGCTATCAGTAAGAAGATGAGGTCACTTCCGGGGACCCCGGTTCGAATCCTACCACGGCAAATGGAGGAATTTGAATGCAATTTAAATAATTCTGGAATTACGATTCGACTGATGACCATTATCAGTTGTCGGGAAAACGCATGTTCACTAACATCTCTTTAGGGAAGGACGTTTGCCATTCTTACCTGGTCAGGCTAAACTGCAATGTGGTTGACTCTTGAGTGCCTTCTGAAATGGCTTATTAGCGAGCCACTCAGTTTATGGGCAACTCGGGATCGCAATAATTGCTGGTGCAGCCAGCGATGCCCTGCCTCACGAATGGGTGAAAGAAATACAGAGAGCAAGTGAGGTCACAGAGATGGCCAGGGAATTGGAGACAGAGATCTTTTTCCAGCTCAGCATGGATGGGGTTGAAATGGAAATGAACTGAAATCCTGAGAGAGGCAAGAGAGGGGAAGAGAGAGATTGGAGAGAGATTAGGTGTGTGTGCGTGTGTGAGAGAGAGAGAGAGAGAGAGAGCGAGACAGGAGAGGGGTAGAAAGAGAGAGAAATAAATGGACAATGAAACTGAGAGAGAGAAATAAAACAGTTAGGCTGAGAAACAGGGAGACAGCGAGAGAGAATGTGGGGGTGGTGGACGGACAGGGAAAGAGAGTGCGGGGGGGGGGGGAGAACAAAAACCAAAGTGAGAGAGCGAAAAAGAGTAAGATGCACAGGAGTGGGAACATGGGAAGAAATTAAAGGGACAGAGATAGAGTGATATAAGGCGGGAAAATGAGAGAGAGACAGAGACAGACAGAGAGAGAGAGAGAGAGAGAGACAGAGAGGGTAAAATATAGAAGTAAATGCTGAGGGGCAGACAAAGAAAGAGAGAGACAGTGAGAGAGAGTGGGAGAGAGAGGCAACGTAGAGTAAGAAGTAAAGTAAAGTTGATTTATTAGTCACAAGTCAGGCTTAAATTAAGAGTGCAATTAAGTTACTTTGAAATCCCCCTAGTCACCACAGCCCGGCGCCTGTTCGGGTCAATGCACCTAACCAGCATGTCTTTCAGGGAGATGCAGACAAAGAGAAACAGAGTCAGAGAGAGAGAGGGACAGAGACATCAAGAGACATAGTGAATGATACAGCCAGAGAACCATTAACCAAGGGACTCAGAGAGAGTGAAAGACACAGCAAGAGTGAGAGAGAGAGCAAAATAGACATACAGAAAGAGGAAGAGACAGGAGCAGGGGGATAGTTACACAAGTATACACCGAGAGGGAAAGAGAAGGAAACAAATCGACATGTTCTGACATTAGCGTACCTTTAAGATTTCTTTTAAATCATGCTCTCTGCAGTTGTAGGCAGACCTTTTGAGTTTGTTTTTTCTCAATGTTGCTGGGCCATCTGCGAGATGTCCTTTTATTGCTACTTCAATGGCTTAAATGGGGGTTTGTTTATTTGTACTTTGGGATCATTTATGACCTTGCATTGTGAGAGGGAAGCTTGATTGACAAAGCAAAGTCAGGTGGTTCCTCCCAGGAAACATGTAAGGATTCATTTCAGTGTTAGTTCTGAAGGAGGTGGATATAAACCTGGAAAGCAGTGTTCCTCTCTCTCTCTCCCTGCGTTCTGGAAATTCTGCTGTTAGATACAGGTAAGGTGCCTGGCCAGCCAGGAGAAGAACATCTGTTCCTGATGGCTCATTTGACTAGAGTCTCCGTGGTTGCGAAACTCTTCTGACTCCAAGTTTGTCTGTGTGTGCCGCTCGAGAACTGCAACAATAAACCAAAAGTCTAAATTTCAATATCATGTGAGCATTGGACTTTGCTGCGCTAAACTTGTGTAAAGTGTTTGGTTTTGGGATGTGTTTCGTTGGAATGCTGTTTAGGTGTTAAAGTTCATACAATATCATGGTTTTTTTTCTTGTTTGCAATTGGAAAGATTTCCTGCTACTTTTCTTTCTCTCTGTATTAACTGTATATTAAATAAAATTTGTTTGATAACAGCTTCTTCGTGGATCAGTTGAATCCTACCTGAAGTGAAGCATCTCATGCTTCCCAAAGCCAAACTTCTCATCCAGGCAGACTTCATTAAACACTTTGGAGCTTCTGGCCTGAATTATAAAAATGGAAATGTGACAGAGGCACAATAAATGGGAGGCAGATAGAGAGAACGACACAGAGACAGAGAGCAACTGAGACAGAGAGCCAAGAGAGCCAGGGAAAGCGAGGGAGGAGGGAGACAGAGAGGGGAGAGAGAGAGAGAGAGGAGAGACAGAGAGAGAGGAGACAAAGAGGAGACAGAGAGAGGAGACAGAGAGAATGGAGGCAGAGAGAGAGGAGACAGAGAGAGAGGAGACAGAGAGCGAGGAGACAGAGAGAGAGAGGAGACAGAGAGAGGAGACAGAGAGAAGACAGAGAGAGAGAAGACAGAGAGAGAGGAGTCAGAAAGAGAGGAGAGAGAGAGAGGAGACAGAGAGAGAGGAGACAAAGAGAGAGAAAACTGAGAGGAGACAGAAAGAGAGGTCACAGGGAGAGAAGAGACAGAGAGAGAGCAGACAGAGAGAGAGGGGGGACAGAGAGAGCGAGGAGACAGAGAGAGGGGACAGAGAGATAGGAGACAGACAGAGAGGAGACTGAGAGAGAGAGAGGGGACAGAGAGAGAGGAGACAGAGAGAGAGAGGGGGACAGAGATAGAGAGAGGGGGCAGAGAGAGAGGAGACAGAGAGAGAGGAGACAAAAAGAGAGAGAGGGGACAGAGAGAGGAGACAGAGAGAGAGACAGGACAGAGAGAGACAGAGACAGAGAGAGAGGAGACAGCAAGAGAGAGGAGAAAGAAAGAGAGGAGACAGAGAGAGAGTAAGACCAAGAAAAAAAAACAAAGCCAAATAACAGGGCCTGAGTGAGAGAGAGACAGGGGGTGGAGCAAAGTGATTGAGAAAGACAAAGATGGAAAGAGTGCATAAGTGAATGAGAGGGGACATTGCGAGAATGGCACACAAAATGACAGACAGTGACAGAGAAAGACGGAGAGAGAGGACACAGAGTGAGACAGTGTGTGAAAGACGGAGAGAGAGGGAGTGAGAGAAACATAGAGAAAGACAGACAGAGAGACACAGAGAGAGAGAGAGAGAGTGACAGAGAGTGAGAGAAAGAGAGAGAGAGATATCGAGCGGGTGATGTTACCATCACTTTGCAACCTTCTGCAGAAGTCATTGAGGCCCCCTGGAGAGGTTGAGACAAGGGTGTTGCCCCTTGGGCAGTGTCAGACTGGCACTGCCACCTTGGCACCAGGGCAATGCCCACTGGGGGGAGAGGCCAAAAGGGGCCAGGCAAGTGGGGGGGTGCTAATGAGGGCAGAAATGTTTGGGGCGGAACTAATGCGGGATGGGTTAATGCTGGGGAGGGGTTAATGTGGGGGTGGGTTCATTGGCGGAGGGGGTCCACTTCTATTCTTCAGCGATCGGTGGGGGAGAGGGAGAGAGGGCCTGCTGCCACTCTGCAGTGATCAGTAGGTGGGAGAGATTGAGAGGGGACCCACTGCCACTGTGCAGTGATCGGTGGCGGGGGGGGGGGGGGCGGGGGGAGGGAGAGGGGGACCGCTGCCACTCTGCAGTGATCACTGGGGAGGGGGGGTGAAGGAGGGAGAGGGGGCCCGCTGCCACTCTGCAGTGATCGGTGATGGGCGGAGGTAGGGAGGGGAGGCCCGCTGTCACTCTGCAGTGATCGGAGGGGGGGGGGAGAGGGAGAGGGGTCCCTCTGCCACTCTGCAACGTTCGGTGGGGGTAGGGAGGGAGAGGGGGCCCACTGCCACACTGCAGTGATCGGAGTGCGGAGCAGCGGGGCCATGATCGTTGGGAGAGGGAGGGGTGTTCGGGATCGGTCCAGACAAGGGGGTATGTTGGCTGGGGCTATATCTCGGGCCATGGGCCCCTAAATTTGCAGTCGTGTGGAGCTGCTTCAGGCAGCCTGCAGTCGCGAAGGGCCTGAGAGCTCTCTCTTTTCTGTCAGCCCCCTGCTACTGCCAATGTGCTTGTGCAGCTTCAGGGGCCTGCACATGCACACTGCCTCCCTCTGCAGGCTTTCTGGCATGTTAAGCCCCACCCACTGGCTTTTGCAGTGTGCAACAGACTTGCTCAGAATTTGTCAGGCAGTGTGGGGCACCCTGAAGGCATTCCCAATAGAAGGATCTGAAAATCCCCCAGTTTCAATTCCGCCAGCAATTCGAAAATAATTGGTGAAATCGCCCCCTTAGAATCATTCTCGATCCCGGTTCATCAAAAAATAGGCGTCAATCTTTTAAATTTCGATGGTCAAAGGGACTTGGTTACAATCCTCCATTTAAGAAAGGAGGATCACATTTCCAGTTTGACATGGGGCTTTGGTGAAATTATGCCTGGAATATCGTGTTCAGTATTAGTCTTCATGCCTTTGCAAATATGTCCTTCATCGGTGGTGCACAGTCAAACATTGTGAAATTGGCTGCACTGAAGTGAAACTTCTTCCTTGATCAGAAGGTGAATAAGTTGGGCCTCAGCTGCTCTGGAATTAAAAAGTGACAAGGCCGATTCCAGTGAGATATGTAAGCTTCTGAAAGGATTTGATCTGATTTGATTTGTTATTGTCACATGTACTGGGATATAGTAAAAAGTATTGTTGCTTGTGTGCTATACAGGCAAAGCATACTGTTCATGGAGTAGATGGGGAGAAGGAAAGGAGAGGGTGCAGAATAAATTGTTACAGTCATAGCTAGGGTGTAGAGAAAGATCAGTTTAATATAGAATCCCTACAGCACAGAAGGAGGCCATTCAGCCCGTTCAGCCTCCACCGACATCAACAATTCCACCACGCCCGACCTTCACAACCCCATGTGCTTACCGTATGTTGTAGGGAGAAATCCCTTGTACCAGTGCATTCAAGGAGGTCGAGTCGCAAGGCAAGGTTCAAAGCGTTTTTCTTTATTGTACAATGACTGGGATCCCAGGGAGACCCCCGTAGCCAGCTTAGAAACAGTGGTCTGGCCACGTTGATCTCAGCAGTTACACATTTGCTCTGGATATTTATAGGAATCCAAATTCCTATTGGGCAGAATAAGGATGTTTGTCGGCTTTGAAATTAAAGGTCTCTCAGCTGTGCAGAGCTTCGTGCTGTTGCTGGGCAGAATAAGGATCTTCCATCAAACTTGAATTAAAGGTCTCTCAGCTATGAAGAGGGGGATTTAAACGAATGTCCATTCCGGTGTTCCCCTCTGCATTGTGGGCACGTTATGAATGGTGCCAATCAGTCAATAAATGAATATGTTTAATGAGGTGAATATTGATGAGATAATAAAGATATGGCTTTGGAAAATGGCCTACTTCACCCTACTAATCTCCTGACCCTAAGGAACAATTCAGCAAGGCCAAACCACCTGAACTGCACATCTTTGGACACGAAGGGACAATTTAGCATGGCCAATCATCTAACCTACACATCTTTGGACATTAAGGGGCAACTTATCATGTCCAATAAAAACATAAGAAATAGGAGCAGGAGTAGGCCACCTAGGCCCTCGAGCCTGCCCCGCCATTCAATAAGATCATGGCTGATCTGATAGTGGTTTAGTTCCACTTACCTGCCTGCTCCCTATAACCCTTAATTCCCTTATTGATCAGAAATCTATCTACCTGTGACTTAAACATATTTAACGAGGTAGCCTCCACTGCTTCATTGGGCAGAGAATTCCAGAGATTCACTACCCTCTGAGAGAAGAAGATCCTCCTCAACTCTGTCCTCAACTGACTTCCCCTTATTTTGAGGCTGTGTCCTCTGGTTCTTGTTTCTTTTCTAAGTGGAAAGAATCTCTCTGCCTCTACCCTGTCTAGCCCCTTCATTATCTTATATGTCTCTATAAGATCTCCCCTCAGCCTTCTAAACTCCAACGAGTCCAGGCCCAATCTACTCACTCTCTCCTCATAAGCCAACCCCCTCATCTCTGGTATCAACCTGGTGAACCTTCTCTGCACTCCCTCCAAGGCCAACACATCCCTCCACAAATAAGTGGACAAAACTTGCACACAGTACTACAGTTGTGGCCTCACCAGTACCTTGTCGTCTATATGGATTTCAGTAAGGCATTTGACAAAGTCCCTCATGGCAGGTTGGTTAAGAAGTTTAAGGCTCATGGGATACAAGGAGAGGTGGCTGGATGGGTAGAAAACTGGCTTGGCCACGCGAGACAGAGGGTAGCAGTCGAAGGGTCTTTTTCTGGCTGCGGGTCTGTGAGCAGTGGTGTTCAACAGGTTTATTTTGCTAACAAATAAACCTGTTGGACTTTAACCTGGTGTTGTGAGACTTCTTACTGTGTTCACCCCAGTCTAACACCGGCATCTCCACATCATGACCAGTGGTGTGCCGCAGGGCTCTGTCCTGGGACGTCTGCTATTTCTGATATATATATATATAAATGATTAGGAAGAATGTGTAACTGGTGTTATCAGCAAGTTTGCAGATGACACAAAGATCGCTGGATTGCGGATAGCGATGAACATTGTCGGACTATATAGCAGGATATAGATTGGCCGGAAAACTGGGTGGAGAAATGGCAGATGGAATTAGAGTATAGCAACACAGAGGGACCTAGGTGTGCAAGTCCACAAATCCTTGAAGGTGGCAGCACAGGTGGAGAAGGTGGTGAAGAAGGTTGCCTTTATAGGACGGGGTATAGAGTATAAAAGCTGGAGTCTGATGTTGCAGCTGTATAGAACGCTGGTTAGGCCACATTTGCATTACTGCACCCAGGTCTGGTCGCTGCACTACCAGAAGGACGTGGAGGCTTTGAAGAGAGTGCAGAGAAGGTTTACCAGGAAGTGGCTGGTACGGAGGGTCTTAGATATGAGGAGAGATTGGGTAAACTGGGCTTGTTCTCCCTGGAAAGACGGAGAATGAGGGGAGACCTAATTGAGGTGTACAAAATTATGAAGGGTATAGATAGGGTGAACAGTGGGAAGCTTTTTCCTAGGTCGGAGGTGACGATCACGAGGGGTCACGGGCTCAAGGTGAGAGGGGCGAGGTATAACTCAGATATCAGATGGACGTTTTTTACACAGAGGGTGGTGGGGGCCTGGAATGCGCTGCCAAGTAGGGTAGTGGAGGCAGACACGCTGGCATCGTTTAAGACTTACCTGGATAGTCACATGAGCAGCCTGGAAATGGAGGGATACAAACGAATGGTCCAGTTGGACTAAGAAGTGGCACGGGCCTGGAGGGCGGAAGGGCCTGTTTCCTGTGCTGTACTGTTCTTTGTTCTTTTGTTCTTTGTACAATTGCAGCAAGACCTCCCTGCTTTTATACTCCATCCCCTTCGCAATAAAGTTCAACATTCCATTTACCTTCTGATCACCTGCTGCACCTGCAAACTGAGTTTTTGAGATTCTTGTACAAGGATCCCCAGGTCCCTTTGCACAGTAGCATGTTGTAATTTTTCACCAGTTAAATAATAGTCCATTTTAATATTATTCCTTCCAATGTGGATGACCTCACACTTGTCAACGTTATTCTCCATCTGTCAGATCCTCGCCCACTCACTTCGCCTATCCAAATCTCTCTGCAAACTTTCCGCATCCTCCACGCAATTCACTTTCCCACTCATCTTTGTATCATCTGCAAACTTTGTTACCCTACACTCGGTCCCCTCCTCCAGATCGTCTCTGTATATGGTAAACAGTTGAGGCTCCAGCTCCGATGCCTGCGGCACGCCGCTCGTCACCAACTGCCAACCAGAAAAGCACCCATTTATTCCAACTCTCTGCTCCCTGTTAGATCGCCAATCCTCAATCCACGCTAACATTTTACCCCCAACTCCGTGTACCCTAATCTTCTGCAGCAACCTTTTGTGAGGCACCTTATCGAACGTCTTCTGGAAATCCAAAAACACCACATCCACCGGTTCCCCTCTGTCAAGTCAACCGCACTCGTTACATCTTCATAAAAATCCAGTAAATTCGTCAAACACGACTTTCGCTTCATGAATCCATGCTGTGTCTGCTTGATCGAACCATTTTTTCCAGGTGTCCTGCTATTTCTTCTTTAATTACGGATTCCAGCAATTTCCCAACAACGGACGTTCAGCTAAGCGGTCTCTAGTTACCCGCCTTTGGTCAATCTCCTTTTTTAAACAGTGGCGTCACATTAGCTGTCTTCCAAGCAGCCAGCACTTCCCCACCTAACCTGCACATTTGTACACTGAGGGTCAATTTAGCATGGCCAATCCACCTAATCTACACATCTTTTGGCACTAATGGGCCATTTAGCATGGCCAATCCACCTACCATGCACACCTTTAGACACTAAGGGGCTATTTAGCATGGCCAATCCACCTAACCTGCACATCTTTGGAGCATGGGAGGAAACTGGAGCACCCGGACGAAACTCACGCAGACACGGGAAGAACATACAAACTCCACACAGACCCCAAAACCGGAATAGAACCCGGGTCCCTGGCACAATGAGACAGCAGTCCTAACAAAAATACCCCTTGGCCATCGCATCCCCCTGACATAGATTGTTCGTTATATAAAACTACAGCCTCTTCAAGTGCAAGGTGCAATCACAACTTAACAATCCAAATCACAGTGCGGCCCCACGGAGTTTCCACTTCGAGACAAATGAAGTCATCGGCACATTTCAGCAAAATGAAAACACAAGCCCTGGGTTAATTCGGTTGTTTCAATGACTGTAACTAATATAAAACGACCAAAACACTTAATTGTCTCCCTGGAGGGACGAAACAGCGCTTACCTATATCGAGCATGCAATGCCGTGCGGAACGTCTTACAAACATGCACGGAACACCAAGGGGGCTTGTGTTTGCCCTTTATTATCCCATCCTTGCAGCTGCCGGCGTTCCAGGTATTGGACTTCAGTTAGTCAATGGTGATGGATCTCTTGGTTTAACCTCACAACTTGGCTGGTATCAGTGCTCACTTTTAACTGTTCAACATTTGCCTGTTAGCACAACTTTGATTTGATTTGATTGATTATTGTCACATGTATTCGGGTACGGTGAAAAGCATTGTTTCTTGCACAGTATACAGACAAAGCATACCGTTCATCGAGTACATAGGGGAGAAGGATTTGATTTGATTTATTATTTTCACATGTATTGGGATACATTGAAAAGTATTGTTTCTTGCACGCTATACAGACCGTTCATAGAGTACATAGGGGAGAAGGAAAGAAGAGGTTGCAGAATTCGTGTTACAGGCATAGCTAGAGTGTCGAGAAAGATCAATTTAATACAAGGCAGATCCATTCAAAAGTCTGATGACAACAGGCAAGAAGCTTTTCTTGAGTCAGTTGGTACATGACCTAAGAATTTTGCATCTTTTTTCCTGATGGAAGAAAGTGGACAAGAGCATGGCCAGGGTGCATGGGGTCCTTGATTATGCCGGCTCTATTTCCTGAGGCAGCGGGAAATGCAGACGAAGTCAATGGATGGGAAACTGGTTTGCGTGATAGACTGGGCTTCATTCATGTCTCTTTGTAGTTTTTTGTGGTCTTGGTCCGAGCAGGAGCCACACCCAAGCTGTGATATAACAAGAAAGAGTGCTTTCTATGGTGCATCTGTAAAAGCTGGTGAGAGTTGTCGCTGACATGCCAAATGTCCTTAGTCTTCTGAGAAAGTTTAGATTTGATTTGATTTATTATTGTCATAGGAATTGGGATACAGTGAAAAATATTGTTTCTTGCGCGCTCTACAGACAAAATATACTGTTCATAAAGTACATAGGGGAGAAGGAAAGGAGAGAGTGCAGAATGTAGTGCTACAGTCATAGGTAGGGAGAGGCTAAAGATCAACTTAATAGGAGGAATGTCCATTCAAACGTTTGATGGCAGCAGGGAAGAAACTGTACTTGGTTCGGTTGGTATGGGTCCTCAGATTTTTCCTGACGGAAGAGGATGGAAGAGAGTACGTCCGGGGTGCATGGGGTCCTTGATTATGCTGGCTGATTTTACAAGGCAGCCGGAAGTGTCGATGGAGTCAATGGATGGGAGGCTGATTTGAGTGATGGACTGGGCTTTGTTCATGACCCGTTGTAGCTTTTTTGCGGTCTTGGACAGAGCAGGAGCCAAACCAAGCTGTGGTACAATCAAAAAGAATGCTGTCTTTGGTGCGTCTGCAAAAGTTGGTGAGCCTCTTAGCGGACATGCCGAATTTCCTTAGCTTTCTTTCTTAACTATAGCGTTGGCGTGGAGGGACCAGGAAAAGTTGTTAGTGATCTGAACACCTGGAAATTGGAATTCGCAGCTATTCCCACTTCGTCCTCGTTGATGTAGACGGACAAGCAGAAATGTGATGAAAATCATATCCTACTGATCCCACGTTCCACGGCATCATTGTAGAATGTTGTCCTCTTGATATTTGTAGATGCCTTTTTAAAGCCACGTATTTATCCTACGAGTCCCCCCCAACACGAAGGAGCAATTTAGCAATACCAATCCACGTAACCCGCACATCTTTGGACACTAAGGGGCAATTTAGCATGACCACTCCACCTAACCTGCTAACCTTTGGACACTCAGAGGCAATTTAGCATGACCATTCCACCGAACCTTCGAACCTTTGGACACTAAGGGGCAATTTACCATGGCCAATCCAGCTCACCTGTCCACCTTTGGACACTAAGGAGCAATTTAGAATGGCCAATCCACCTAACCTGCACATATTTGGACACAAAGGGACAATTTAGCATGGCCAATCCACATAACCTGCACATCTCTGGACACGAAGGGACAATGTAGCATGGCGAAACCACGTAACCTGAACATCTTTGGACACTAAGGGTTAATTTAGCATGGCCAATTCACATAACCCACGCATCTTTGGAATTTGGGAGGAAACTGGAGCACCCGGAAGAAACGCATGCCAAGGTGGGATTCAAATCCATGTCCCCAGAACATTAAGTGAGTTTCTGGATGAAGAGTCCAGCGATAAAACCACGAGGCCATTGCCTCCTCCTATTATTACTAAGATGTTCTTTTAATTGTTCTTTACGAAAATGTTTAATTGAATTACTGATATGGTTCCCTTCAGTGTCACTGCTTTTTTCAGCATGATGTAATGTCAGAGCATTTAACTAATCGATAATTTATCTGCTCGAAATATCCAACACCGAATTTAGTGGCTGACTTGATTAAAGGGGCAATATTGAGCATTGGCATGTTTGCAAGTTGATAAACAATTGCCAAAATAGAATACAAGTAGTTATTTTAAATATTGCAACTGTATTTCCGCAAAGATACAGTCAATCTCGAACCCTAATCCTGATTTCAGCCTGCCCTTATTCCCCCGCATGCTGAAGATTCCACTCTGGTTCTGGCTGTTATTCCTAATCCCTGTAGCTGGCAGAACCCTGCGATTATTTGATCGCTAATCTTTTCTCCTCACTGAGTGGGGCAGCACAGTGGCACAGTGGTCAGCACTGCTGCCTCACAGTGCTAGGGTCCCAGGTTCGATTCCCGGCCTCGGGTCACTGTGCAGAGTTTGCTAATTCTCCCCCGTGTCTGCCTGGGTTTCGTCTGGGTGCTCCAGTTTCCTCCCACACTCCCAAAATGTGCAGATTAGGTGAATTGGCCATGATAAATTGCCCCTTAGTCTCCAAAGATGTGCAGGTGAGGTGGACTGGCAATGCTAAATTGCTGCTTAGTGTCCAAAGGTGTGCAGGTGAGGTGGATTGGCCATGCTAAATTGCTCCTTAGTGTCCAAAGGTGTACACGTTAGATGGATTGGCCATGCCAAATTGCCCTTAGTCTCCAAAGATGTGCAGGTGAGGTGGATTGGCCATGCTAAATTGCCCGTTAATCTCCAAAGATGTGTAGGTTAGGTGGATTGACAATGTTAAATTGTCCCTTAGTGTCCAAAGATGTGCAGGTTAGGTGGATTGGCCATGCTAAATTGCCCCTTAGTCTCCAAAGATGTGCAGGTGAGGTGGAGTGGCTATGCTAAATTGCTCATTAGTGTCCAAAGGTGTGCAGGTTAGTTGGATTGGCCATGCTAAATTGCTCCTTCGTGTCCAAAGGTGTACACGTTAGGTGGATTGGCCATGCCAAATTGCCCTTAGTCTCCAAAGATGTGCAGGTGAGGTGGATTGGCCATGCCAAATTGTCCCTTAATCTCCAAAGATGTGTCGGTTAGGTGGATTGGCCATGCTAAATTGCCCCTTAGTCGCCAAAGATGTGTAGGTTAGGTGGATTGGCCGTGCTAAATTGCACCTTGGTGTCAGTGCGACTGGCAGATGAAATACGTGGCGCATGGAGATAGGTGGGACTATTGTCTGTGCAGGCTTGATGGGTCGTATGGCCTCCTTTTGCACTGTAGGTATTCTATGATGCTATGATGATTGGTGTTGGCTCTAATCTCTGGGTTAGAAAGCTGAGTGTCCAAGGTAAGAACAATGATAACTTACCCTGACCGGGGAGTGATGGAGTTCTGCAGTTGCAGCATTCCTCCAAATGCAACCTTTTCAAGCAATCGAGCTCAGGAGGACATTGAAAGAGGCGACTACAGTCAGAATAGCTGAGGATTACCACGATTCCTCCGTCAACAGAACAATATAGAACAGAAACAGGTCCTTTGGCCCAACTCGTCCATACTGACCAGCTTTCCTAAACTGAACTAGTCCCATTTGCCTGCATTTGACCCATATCCCTCGAAACATTTCCCATCCATGTCCCTGTCCAAATGTCATTTAAATGTTGTAACTGTACCTGTCTCTACCACCGCCTCAGGCAGCTCATTCCATACACCCACCGCTCTGTGTGTGAAAAAGTTGCCTTTGTATCCCTGCCCCCCTCTCACCTGAGACGAAATTCAACGAACAATATTCGTATATTTACCCTCATCCTCATTTCGAACCTTTCATGAAAACCCCGAGGGGCGTAGACAAGGTGATTAGCCAAGATCATTCCCCCAGGGTAGGGGGAGTTCAGAACCAGAGGGTGCAGGTTTAAGGTGAGAGGGGAAAGGGAACCGAGGGGCAACTTTTTCACACAGAGGGTG